>NC_060123.1:130952049-131255578 GCF_021461395.2 Schistocerca americana | reverse complement strand
GCTGGCTAGATCATTACAGGGACATTGCTGTTGTGTTATCACTCCGTCACAGGCCATGCATTATGAACAGGTACTCGATCGTGTTTAAAGATGCCCTCCCATCCCCGAACTGCTCTTCAACAATGTGAAGCAAGACGGTGCTTAAAACATCAATGTAGGCCTGTGCTGTGATAGTACCATGCAAAACAAGGGGTGACTTGATGTTTCTGGCTGTACATGTTATGGTTCAGCTTTGTGTGAACGAGGCAGTTCAGCAAATAATGCGTATAATATAGTCCATTTGTCCCGACCCTCC
The DNA here is from genome assembly GCF_021461395.2 of Schistocerca americana. Taxonomy (NCBI): domain Eukaryota; kingdom Metazoa; phylum Arthropoda; class Insecta; order Orthoptera; family Acrididae; genus Schistocerca; species Schistocerca americana. The sequence continues at coordinate 131,255,283 of NC_060123.1, read as the reverse complement.
GAAAAGCCTCCAACCCAGCTGAGAATCAAAACTGCCTGTAATTACTCTTCCAACAAGCAAATAATGCTGTGTTGTTTGAGGACTATACAATATGTTTTTCAGAAACAACAGAAGCCCTGGTACAAATCCTTATGGCACACCTTGTATGTTACTTTTACTCACATAAGACTGCTCCATGAACTGGTAAGACTGTTAGATACTTAGGATTCAAGGATTGCCAGGGCAGCTTGGCCATAATCTTGAGATTTTTATGAAGTAAGAAAGAGCGTACAAGCGCGCGCGCACATGCACACACACACACACACACACACACACACACACACACACACACACACACACACACAATTAAAATTATGGCCATGAGATCATATTGGCTGTTATTTACGACAGTAGCTATTATGCTCGCTAATTTTTTTCCAGAATAATTCTAGAAATTGACAACAGAAGGCAGCCCAAGTTACAGAACAGATCACAAGACCTCCATACATTGTCCTCGTACTAAACAAATCCAGTTTTCTAGCAATGGGCAGCTCACGCATACTTGGGCACGATCTTTTCAGTGTTGTGGCCTGAGCTATGCTCAAGCTTGGCCTCTTAATAACCTAATTCATCTTTCCACAAATTGCTGAACTCTTGACCAAATGTCTCCTATCATTAATGTCAGTTATGCATTCTACTGCAGCAATATCTCTGCACTACAATTACTTTGCCTACACTTCCAAAGTTCTCCTTCATAATGGGATATGCTCTACTTTGACTGCCACTACTTACAGTACTAATTCTTAAGAATGAATCAGGCCCTTGATGATACTATTAATCCCTTGAATATTGCCTTCAGAGCCCAAATGAAATACCTGTATAAAAATTGGACTGAACCAGTGTACTCAGAAGATTGGCAATATGAACAAATTCTACAGAATAGTCAATTTAATGACAAGTTTGAATCTGACTGGATCGCTGTGAGTGAGAACATGTCGGTGATCTCAGTCCTCTGTTTTACTAGGTTTATAAGAATAACCAAGTTAAGCTAGGGCTTTTTAAAATTCTATTACCACAAGCGTACTGAAACCGGAAGACTTAGAATATGATGTAACAAAACACCGATTTACCAAGAAACACAAGTAAACCATAGGAAAATAACTCATCAAATCAACTAATGAGTGGAACATTTTTTATTCTGGAGACTTGAGAGATAGATAGCTTTATTTGTAATAATGCTTACCCCCACACACTGTTACATCAGAGTATCCCACAACTACTTTGATTATACTAAGAAAACATTAGAACAAAAACATCTTTCCTAATGTCGACCTACATAGCCCAAGGGAAATATCTGTAGTAATAATATTCACTGGGATGGGGGTACAGGAAACACATGGAGCAGGGAAGGGAAGGGAAGGGAAAACAAGATTGGGGGGTGGGAGGGGAGATGCTGCGATTCTGCCTGTGGGAGTGTGCAGGGACATGGCAGACACAGGTAGGTGGGCTGCCAAGTGCAGCATCAAGAGGGTTGTGCTCGAGAACCAGAGAAAAGGAAAGGATGATGCACGTGAGCTCATGTTAAGAGGACTGGAAGGAGATAGAGGCAGGCAAGGCACAGGCCTAGTCCTATTCAAGAAGATGGCAGTCCATGTTGCTCCAGGCATGGACGGGGAAAGCAGTTTTGCCAGTTTCAAGAACTGTTTTGGTATGTGCATAGAGGGGCTTTGCACTTTAAGAAAGCATGTATCCTGCAAACATGTCCCCCAGTTGCTTGTGTAGAATTTCTTGCTTACCACTATCACCCACAAAAATTCTCAACAAATGGAGTGACTTTCAACATAACTTAAGTTGCTGATCATGTGTTTTCACAGTAGAGGTTTCAGAATACTACAGAACACCCATTTTCTGTCTGAGAATGTGTGACATCAGGTGTCAAGAACGAGCCTAATTCTACCATCAAACATCGTAAAGTGGTCTTTCATGCAGTCAGGCAGCTTGTGTGTGGTCATGCCCACAGAATGTTGCACAGTGGTTGCAGCTATGCTCATTTCACAGGCAACCTCCCTCTGATGGGATCTTAAATGCCTGTGGCAGGACTGGAGTAGTTTGTACATTGAGGATTTATGAGACATATCTTCCAGCTACAATTTTTACAGGGGTATGAGTTACAGGGCAACAGGTTCGAAGCAGCAGATTAATGAGGACAGACAATAAGGACATTGTGAAGGTTAGAAGGCATTCATTATACAAGTCAAAGTAGGGAGTAACAGAACACATTCCCTTTATCATTTATTTGTGAAAATATTACACAGTTAACATCAATTTCACTTCTTCTTCTTCTTTGCTTCCTTGCCTGCCTTGCTTACATCATCTGGATTCTCAGCAGCATCCTTCAGCCGTTTAGCTCTTATACCCACCAAACGAGCATCAGCACGTGCCTGGAACACATGAGATTTGTTCAAGTTTCTCTACTACATGATGGCTATGCATTAAGTCAAAAGCAAAGCATCTGCTGTGTCATTAACATGGTACAATGTTACTAGCACACACGACCACAGGCAAAACAAGACAAAACTATCTTTTAAAATATACGTGTAGTAACAAACCTTGCGCAGAGCAGTAAAGGCAGAGAACTTCTTATCCTCTTCGGTAATAGTCCTTGCTTTAGGTTTCACAGATGGCTGCTTTATTGGCATCACTGTTGTTTTCAGTTGGCTAGCCACCTTCCTCTCCTCCTCCTGTTAAGGAATTAAAACATAAAATAAATTAAAAATTATGCCATTTGCAGATTAATACACAGGTATTCACAACAAAAAATGTTTCTCTAGTATCCCTATTTCCCCCAATATTCTTCTTCTCTGTTAACTGGATTAATACTAACAGACTGAAATAGGATGGAGACCTTCAGGGACACTCCCATTTTCATGTTGAATTTATCTTAAAGGTAAAATCAAATAATAGAAAATCCAGGATGGAATAATGACAATATTATGAAAAGGACAGATTGCTAATCACCATATAGCAGATATTATGAGTCGTGGATAGGCACAACAAACACACACACACACACACACACACACACACACACACAATTTATCAAAATCAATGATTTCACCATACTCTGCAACAGGAACTTCCACATTTTTTCTGCTGTTTGCTATTAATTCAACATTTTGGAATACAAATTACCACAATTTTTTATTATCTTTTTGAATACCCCAAAATTTCTATCACATGGTAGGTATGAATGACCACGTTCAGGAAACTTGGGTAATTACTCAAATCGACCAACTGTATTCAGTCCTATACACAGTCTCACCATTGTGCAATTTCAGTTTTGTCCAGTACGTCCATCTGAAAACTAGATGAGATGATTGTGTCTGGAATGTAGTTTTTAATGTAGTGGTATAGGAAAGTGCACACATCATTCGCACCTTTCCTTCCATCACCCTCATGATAAAGATATACCATTGTGCTGCCATCTTTTAAATTGCAGATATTAAACACATTTACCCATAGTTGCTGCATATAAAATACCTCTTGCACAGGAATTTTTGGTAACGGCAAATTCTGCATATAGTCAAAGGCAATGGCACCTATTTCTTCATTTTGAAGATACTGAGATTTGGCTTCTTTCAGGGACTCCTAAAACTTTCAACTCCTTTGGAGATGAATCTGCTAATCTGCTCCGACTGCAAGTCGGAGTTTCACAGAAATGGGCACTTTTTAATTTCGCATTACGCTCCTCAAAAAGAGAACATACATCTGTGGGCTGCTGAACTAACAATTTTCGCAAAAATACTGCCCTTAGAAGTCATTTCACAACTATGGATACGCAGTACAGTACACCCAGTACAATGTTTTCACATACAATCACAAATCTAAGTACTGAATTTATTTTCCAGCATAATATGAGGACGTCAGAGGAAAAGACTGTAATGTTCATCTATTGTTTTCAGGAATTTTACTTCCTTTCACATTCTGCCCACGTTTATCTTGTGGCAGTTTCCCATTTATTAACATGTAACAGAACACCAGTTTCATTTCATTTCAAAGGATTGGAAACTGAAATGCTTTTTGACACACTTGCACTCTACGTGAGCCACACATTACAAAATACTGAAAACTGGAACAGAGCTTATTTTTTCCATCACCATCTAATTTCCAAGGTGTGCACTTCTTGAAATTATAAGTATCAATAAGGCCCAGTAGGTACAAATCTTGAGCATCTTTGCTTGGAAGGTCATGAAATTTGGGAAGGATATCAATCTTCTCACTGTCAGCAATTATCTCGCAACAGCCTCTCTGGTACCTACAGTCAATACGATTGTTTAACAATCTGTCATTTAATCAGTTTTCTACAATAGATGTTGGAGAAGAATACAGGTACACCAGCATAGCTACTTCGGCATCAGGAAAAGGGTGGAAGTAAAGCTTATTATTGTCAATACTGATGTAGGAATTTGTACCGACCTGCAGTCTTCTCCAGTTTTCATTTCTGCAATGTGTTTCCTACTGTACTTAACTGTTACTGATACCATTACCCCCTTTGATGCTCTTCTTTTTTAGAGCTCACACAGATATTCTGTGAAACACAAATTCCATCATTGCTTTCTAATTCTCTTGGCTGTGATGATTGGTGAGATTTAGTGAATACTGTTAGACCGCAATCTTTATTTGATACCTCCACTACTGTGGTGCAAACAAAATTTTTGTGACACCATAATTAAGCAGTCCATCAAAATAAAGACATCGGGAAACCTTATAAACCGAGATGGTGTCAATAATACCGATGTCTGAAATTATGCTGAAAATAAGGAGACTTAGGATGCCCCAAAAGTGTAAAATTATATTAAAACCATGGCAACGATCTACGAGACCATTTTGAATTGACTAGGTGTCATATCCATGGCTGGTCAATTCGAACGCTATCGAAGGGAGCAGTTTGTCAGTCATTTGCGCTTTTCATGCCATGTATAACACATTAAACTGAACTAGCAGAATAGAAGAACATGTCAATGAGAGTGTTGCAAAATTTTGCTAGGTTGAAACTGTTTCTCGTATATTTTTGTGCATTACATGACTTACTAGTAACACAAAAAACAAGTTCAAATACTATTCTGATGATTTATTGCAGTTTAGAGCAAAGTCAGGTAATAAAAACCTGCAGAAACATTTTGAAAGGGTCCCTAAAATGCCTCCCACATTTCTAGTAGACTAAAACAAATATATTATCCTACTTGTGCACGACATGTCGGATAATACGTAAGATATTCGTTTTAGATTCTACTAGAAATGCAGGAGGCATTTTAGGGATCCTTTCAAAATGTTTCTGCAGGTTTTGATTAACTAACTTTAAACTGCAATAAATCATCAGAACAGTATTTGAACTGGGTTGGGGAAGAGAGAAAATACAGTTGGCAGAAAAATATACTGTTAGCTTGTTTATGTTTATAACGTTGGACAGATACTAAAGTGCAATGTAGAAACAAACAGGAGAAAATAAGAGATAATGTCAAAATTTTTATATCACACGTGTGGGGAAACTACTGACATGAAAACCAGTGGGCAAACCAGTGGGCACTGCTGGACCAAGTACTTGCTGCAGCAGCTGCAACTTTACTTCTCACGATAAATTGGTATATATATGGAACATTATCTTTTCCATGCAATATATACTAAGTTTTCCATAACTAACATTGCAACAGTAAAATTGCCATCAGTATACACTCTATACTACCGCTACCAGCAGAAGCTGAAGAGTACGCCATAGTTTTTCGTGAGTTCTGGCGGTTATTTAAAATTGCAGTTACTATGCATACATCAGTAGCAGAATTTCCAATCACGGCGCTCACTTGTTTCTTACTGTTTTAATTTCTGAATCATGTACACATGGGTATACTTGGGTGAAAGCAAATTGCATTGTGCTAATGTAGTTCGAATAATCAATCGGCATCCTCAACTTTGATGCTGATGTTTACAGACAGGTTGGACACAATTTTGCCTAACTGTGAGCTTCAGTATTCCCTTAAACTCCATGGCTTGGCAATTTTGCAATAGTGCTACATTAAAGTTCATCTTCAGACTATAGCCTGGTTTGATGCAGCACTCTTCTCTGGACTTTTCATTCATATGGGAATTAAGTACAGCAATGCACCTATTTCCATCTACTTTATTTAGCCCTTTAATTTTTTTACCCTCTCCTCTCATTTTACTTTCCCACCAAATTAACTAAGCCTCGAGGCCACAGGATGTCTCCTATTAAACTGTCCCTTCTCACCATATAGTTGCAGTAAAACAGGAAATGAGCATTTGGCATCATTGGCCAGCAGGGTCCCTACGGGGCAGGTCCGGCTGCCTTGGTGCAGGTCTTATTACATTCGACACCACATTGGGCAACCTGCACACCAGATGGGGATGAAATAATGAAGACAACACCCAGTCCCTGAGTGGAGGAAATCCCCAACCCAGCCGGGAATCAAACCCAGGGCGCTTAGGACGGCAGTCTGTCATGCTGACCATTCAGCTATCGGGGTGAACATAGTTGCGGTGATGAGTGGTCAATATGCATATAAACAAGACTAAAATGTCACTAAGCTTTGACAACTATTATATCTGTATTCGCAATGAAGTGCACGAGTTTGAAACACTGTGGAACCCTCACTATTTTAGGTAAAGAATGCTGGTTGAAACCCAAAATTGATAGCAGTGTGATACTTGCGGAAATTTTTTAGGATAGGCTAAAGGCAGATAAAGGTTGTGTATCTTTCACAGTAGACAAGAAACTATCTCACCAAGATAGAAACAAACCGCATGTGATACTGCTTGGGCAAAACTTAGTATCATGGGTGGACATAAAATCATGTTCAATTCTTTTACTGACCACCACTCACCTCCAGATGCAGCAGAAAACTTTACAGAAACCAAAGTTCAAAATATGTTTGACCTAAGAGCAACAAACAGACTTGATATCTGAGGATACCTACATAAAAACTTTATCAGTGGCCATGAGGTAGTTGCAGCAACAATGATTACCAAAATACAAAGGGTAACTAAAAGACATTGGATTTATATTTTCAGTGAACTAGACACAGAAGCTGTAATGATTTATCTTTGTGAGAAACTCTGAGATCTTTAGCTCTTTAGAGGAACATATAGATGAACTGTGGCTCACATCTAGAATAGATGACCACACAGTAAACATATGTACCCAGTACAATAGTTCATGATGGGAGGGACCCCACCACTGTATATGGTCACTGTAAAAAAAAAACTTCTAAAGAAAGACTACTGCATAACAGGTGTAAAACAATATACAGGACTAGAGACATGCCAAAGAAAATATGTTTGGCTCTCAACTGGGTACTGCATGAAGCCTTCAATGAGTACCACAGCAAAATATTACCAAAGGATCTCCCACAAAACCCAAATAAATGATGGTCATACGTAAAGGGTGTTCGTGATCCTGAAATTAGTGTCTTAACACTCAGAGATAACGAGGATTGAAATTGAGGGTAGCAAAATGGAAGCAAAAATGCGTAACTCCATTTTCAGACATTCCCTTAAAAATGAAAATCCCAGGCTTCAGTTTAATTCTCGCACCACTGCACAGAGAAGTAAAATCAGTGACTGGAACTGAGAAGTGGCTGAAATCTAACAAAGCTCCAAAGCCTGATGGAATCCCTATTAGATTCTATACACAGTTTGCAGTGGAGTTAGCCTCAATTAACTACAATCTACCACAGACCCCTCCAACGAAGTAGTAGGAAGAAAGCACAGGTCGCACGGTGGGGCTGGCAGCAGCCCACATACTCAGAGGTGTGTGGGTGCATGTCAGAGTACGGTGCAGAGAGAGAGAGAGAGAGAGAGAGAGAGAGAGAGAGAGAGAGAGAGAGAGAGAGAGCACACACGCGCGCATGTGTGTGCAGTTTCAGATGTGCTAAAGGCGACTGTGTGTTGAAAATGGCTCAAAGAACACATATTGATGACATTATGAGAGGTAGAATACTAGGGCAACAAGAGGCTGGTCAAACACAGCAGGTTGTAGCACGGGCCCTCCGTGTGGCACAAAAGTGTGATATCAAGATTATGGCAACGATACCAGCAGACAGAGAACATGTCCAGGCACTACAGTACGGGACGTCCACAGTGTACAACACCACAAGAAGACTGATATCTCACCATCAGTGCCCTCAGACAGCCACGGAGTACTGCAGGTAGCCTTGCTCGGGACCTTACCGCAGCCACTGGAACAGTTGTCTCCAGACACACAATCTACAGACAATTGAACAGACGTGGTTTACTCGCCCGGAGACCTGCAAGGTGCATTCCACTGACCCCGGGTCACAGGAGGGCCCATAAAGCATGGTGTCGAAAACACAGTACATGGTCATTCGAACAGTGGTCCCAGGGTATGTTCACGGACGAGTCCAGGTATAGTCTGAACAGTGATTTTTGCCGGGTTTTCATCTGGTGTCAACCAGGAACCAGATACCAACTCCTTAAGGGCCTTGAAAGGGACCTGTATGGAAGTCGTGGTTTGATGGTGTGGGGTGGGGTGGGCTTGACTGATGACCTGCAACAGGTCACGTGTATCGGTACGTCATTTTGCACCAGTATGTCCATCTTTTCAGGGTGGCAGTGGATCCCACCTTCATCCTGATGGATGTTAACTCAAGGCCCCACCGAGCTGCCATCATGGAAGAGTACCTTGAAACAGAAGATCAGGCAAATGGAATGGCCTGCCTGTTCTCCAGACCTAAACCCCATCGAGCACATCTGGGACACTCTCTGTCAAAGTATCGCTGCACGTCTTCAAACCCCTGCGACACTTCAGGAGTTCCGACAGGCACTGGTGCAAGAATGGGAGGCTATACACCATCAGCTGCTCAACCACCTGATCCATAGTATTCCAACCCGTTGTGTGGCCTGTGTACGTGTGCATTGTGATCATATTCCATATTGATGTCGGGGTACGTGTGCAGGAAACAGTGGCGTTTTGTAGCATGTGTTTCGGGACGGTTTTCTCAACTTATCACCAATACCGTGGACTTACAGATGTGAGTTGTGTGTGTTCCCTATGCATCTATGCTATTAGCACCAGTTTTGTGTAGTGCCACATTGTGTGGTACCACATTCTGCTATTATCCTTAATTTATGAGCATGAGTGTACAATCTTATGGGGGTCGAGGGAAATCTGACTGGACTGATGATTTTTGAGAAGGATGATGAAGAATGTTATCTTGGATGGAGTGTCAACAAAAGCAGGTGTAGCTTCATGGGTGCCTCAGGATGGTGTGTCGGGGGCTCTTCCTATTCATGTTGTATATAATGACCTTGCACATAATATTAATAGCAACTTCCAACTTACTGCAAATGATGCTGTTATCTATAATGAGACTTCAGAGTGGCAGTAAGATGGAAAATACCCGAGTGTGACAATGCACAGGGAAAGGAACTGGAACTATCACACACGCTTAGTAATAGGTAAAGCATGTAATAGACAAGAGTCACTGGTAGAATAGTAAAAATCTTTCAGTTTACAAAGATTTCTTACGTACCACTTAGGTGATCCAGCCTCTAATGTTGCTGAAGTGTGTGGGACTCGTACCAAACAGGACTAATAGGGGATACTGAATGCATACAGAGAACAGCACATGTTTGACCCATGGGAAAGTGCCACAAAGATAGTGAACTGACAGACAAGTAAGAGGCAAACTATCCCTAGAAAGCCTATTTACGAAGTTCCAAGAAATAGCATTAAATGAAGGCACTAGGAATATATTACAATCCAACATATTGCAAGACAAGCTTACATTAACTACAGTGCATAGAGAAGCATTTAAACATACTTCCCATACTTCATGAATGGAACAGGAAGAAGCTCTAATAGCTTGCAAATTGGGAAGTACCCTCTGACAAGCACTTCACAATAGTTTTCACAGTATGAACATATATACATAATAGCTACATTCATGAAACTCCACTGCAGTCTCAGATAGTGTGGGCACACATTAACATTTTTTAGCCCAGAGTGACATCAGAAAGCTTGATGCTGTCGTCTTGATTATGTCAATACTGAATACCTAATGCCTCAACCAAATTACTCAATCATGATATTATTGCACTTTGCCATTATTAGAACCACACAATGCTACAGTAAACAAATACAATGGTGATGGAGTAAAAATCATTACACTTAAAACTTTCAGCTCAGTTATGCATATATTATCAACCTAAATTAGGCACTACCTCACAATAAGCCAACTGAAGAGCTCTCACTACATACAGTAACACCAATCAGCTTATCCAGAGAGCTGTTATCTACAATCCTTGATTTCCACTAATGACTTCCCATTACTGTATTTACAGGGTGTTTCAAAAATGACCGGTATATTTGAAACGGCAATAAAAACTAAACGAGCAGCAATAGAAATACACCGTTTGTTGCAATATGCTTGGGACAACAGTACATTTTCAGGCAGACAAACTTTCGAAATTACAGTAGTTACAATTGTCAACAACAGATGGCGCTGCGGTCTGGGAAACTCTATAGTACGATATTTTCCACATATCCACCATGCGTAGCAATAATATGGCGTAGTCTCTGAATGAAATTACCCGAAACCTTTGACAACGTGTCTGGCGGAATGGCTTCACATGCAGATGAGATGTACTGCTTCAGCTGTTCAATTGTTTCTGGATTCTGGCAGTACACCTGGTCTTTCAAGTGTACCCACAGAAAGAAGTCACAGGGGTTCATGTCTGGCGAATAGGGAGGCCAATCCACGCCGCCTCCTGTATGTTTCGGATAGCCCAAAGCAATCACACGATCATCGAAATATTCATTCAGGAAATTAAAGACGTCGGCCGTGCGATGTGGCCGGGCACCATCTTGCATAAACCACGAGGTGTTCGCAGTGTCATCTAAGGCAGTTTGTACCGCCACAAATTCACAAAGAATGTCCAGATAGCGTGATGCAGTAATCGTTTTGGATCTGAAAAATAGGCCAATGATTCCTTTGGAAGAAATGGCGGCCCAGACCAGTACTTTCTGAGGATGCAGGGACGATGGGACTGCAACATGGGGCTTTTCGGTTCCCCATATGCGCCAGTTCTGTTTATGACGAAGCCGTCCAGGTAAAAATAAGCTTCGTCAGTAAACCAAATGCTGCCCACATGCATATCGCCGTCATCAATCCTGTGCACTATATCGTTAGCGAATGTCTCTCGTGCAGCTATGGTAGCGGCCCTGAGGGGTTGCCGCGTTTGAATTTTGTATGGATAGAGGTGTAAACTCTGGCGCATGAGATGATACGTGGACATTGGCGTCATTTGGACCGCAGCTGCAACACGGCGAACAGAAACCCGAGGCCGCTGTTGGATCACCTGCTGCGCGTTGCCCTCTGTGGTTGCCGTACGCGGTCGCCCTACCTTTCCAGCACGTTCATCCATCACGTTCCCAGTCCGTTGAAATTTTTCAAACAGATCCTTTATTGTATCGCTTTTCGGTCCTTTGGTTACATTAAACCTCCGTTGAAAACTTCGTCTTCTTGCAACAACACTGTGTTCTAGGCGGTGGAATTCCAACACCAGAAAACTCCTCTGTTCTAAGGAATAAACCATGTTGTCTACAGCACACTTGCACGTTGTGAACAGCACACACTTACAGCAGAAAGACGACGTACAGAATGGCGCACCCACAGACTGCGTTGTCTTCTATATCTTTCACATCACTTGCAGCGCCATCTGTTGTTGAAAATTGTAACTACTGTAATTTCGAAAGTTCGTCTGCCTGAAAATGTACTGTTGTCCCAAGCATATTGCAACAAACGGTGTAATTCTATCGCTGCTCATTTAGTTTTTATTGCCGTTTCAAATATACCGGTCATTTTTGAAACACCCTGTATAATTTGAATTAAGTTATTCCATACAGCTCTTGCCTGTCAAAAATCAATTCAGTACCTCTTGATTAATTATTTGGTCTGTCCATCTAATCTTTCACACTCTTCTGGTATCACCACATCCCAAATTCATCTTCTTGTGTGGTCTGTACAATATATCTTCCACATTTCACGTCTGTATCAGGATACACTCCAGACAGATACTTTCAAAAAATATTTCGAACCAAGGATTCTCAACGAACTCATAAAAACCTTAGAACATTGCCGAAAAAGTCACCTTCTCAGCATCTGAAAACTGAATCCTACTGATCTCCACAAATCAAAATGACCAGGGTGCTCCAAACTCCACAACAGGTAGGGTGACTTGGGGTTAATTTTTAGACAGGCAAATTTGGGGTAATTAACAGACAGCCCTACAGAAATTGAATTTTTGTCAACTTGTTTTCTCATACAGCAGTATTTGCCATGTACTTTTACACACTTTGGACCAAATTTTAATTCCATAGTGTTTATATTTTAAACAGCTTTTCTACAATTTCATTGAACATGTTTCAAATTTTAAAACCAACAGGTGTAACACTGCTATTCCTTCCACATGGGAAAATTTTCAACTTACAACCAACAGAATTGAAGACCTGAGTAACATTTTTATGAAACTGGCACAACTGAAAGGTTCCACATTTAACATAGCCTAGCCATGTAAAAACAAAGCTCTCAACTCTTAACATTAAGTGATTAAACTACGTAAAACAATGCTAAGAGCAGAAAATAACATACCGTGGCTTCACCCTTCCTTAGTCGCTTATTTTCATGAACAGGGAATAGTATGAGTTTAGATCGGTACTCCTTCAGACGTTGAACATTCTGCTGCAAGGATTCCACCGACTTGTTCCTACGACGATGATCAACAGCAATCCCAATCGATCTTGCAAAATTTGCATTGAGTCCAGCACCCTGAAATAGAAAGATGTAACTAAGTAAAGAAACCACAATAGGTAGCACAGCAGTACCAGCTGATAAAATTATACCTTACTGTTTGCTGAAATCTCTCAAACTTGATCATGAGAGCTTTCATAGTGCCACAATGGTTCATGAAAAAAAGTACTTTCACCTCAAAACCATATCACTCTATTCATTCCCAGTGACGCTAACAATCCACAGAACTAAAAATAAACAATTTTCACCAACAGTTGTTAATAATATATACGAAATGTACATATGATCCTATAGTTTAATGGTTTTAAATATTTTCCCATGTAATCACCAGCTCCCCAAAGCTAGCATACATTAATCTCAAACGCCAGCACTACTTACAAGACAAGCTTCAGCAAGAAACAGTACTAAACAGAAAATAGAGACTACCTAAACAGCTGACTACACGAACCAAGTCTTGTAGTCCGCATCGTTCTTGAACGTGTTTTCGGTTAATGAGCATGAGCTACAATTTAACGGCAATACTACTGCTGCAACATAATCCTTCAAAATACCCGCAACCATAGCTACAAAGAAAACTCGCATCTAAATACCTACATCACATGTTCACACATCACGTAACATTACATAAACCACATGGTCATATTACACCTACCTTTATTTCTTCCAATGTGAAACCACGACCCGCACGTAATTTAGTATGATACCTAAACGTTGGACATCGCACAACGGGTCTCAAAGGACCGGCTGCTGGCCTAGGAGCAATAGCCTTTGCCTTCTTAATTCTGTTTTGTCTTCGCCTAATTTTTCTTGCTGGTTGGTTGAACCAAGTTTTCACAAATCGCTGCCAATCCTTATGAAAATGCCCATTAGGGATCATATTATTCCTCTTGGGCGCCATCCTGGCACTGAAAAACAGAGGTTAAGTCTCGTTACAGTGGATTAACAAGTTTTAACACTGGACTTAGCAACATGCTTGTTCTATCTAGAAAGCGATGAAAGAATATACTATATGAAGTATTACTGCACTTAAATATCGTCGAAAAAAACCGATGGCATGCGATACAACTTACCACTAATATTCTCACGTCTTCTCCTCACCACCCTCAGCCGACACGAGGAAAGACCAGTTTGTCAAAGATCTTATAAAAGACTGTGTTAGTATCTTTGGCAGTAGGAAAGTTTTCAAATAATATGTAGTTACTTTATATCCGTTAACCCTGGAAAGGAAATATAATTATAAGCACAAAATATTTCTCTTTATTTTTCAAATCTCTTACGTAGATATGTTGACGAACTTGATAAATTGCGATTTCACCTATGGCTGCCATCAACAGGATCTTTGGCGAACCAGGTGCTTCCTAATAGTTTACAAAACATTAGGGATAAGGGAGTGTTGGGATGAAGCAGTAGCAAATGAAAAGAAGAAATAGACCGAAAGACGCAAGACGCCACAATGTGCCATCACACATATGACAGATGTTTGTAGTACAACATTTAAAATATAACGCTAGGCTGTGTTATTCAAAAACTCGTAAGAAAACAAAACTTCAGGATGGTACCTGTGCCGGCGAGTATTTCGAAAGCTTTTTCAAGTTGTCTTCTCGAGAAACTTTCAAAGTATGGGAAGAACAGCAGGTGTATATCTAGTGGAATTAGGAGATGGGTAAGTGAAAGTATAAAAGAGAGACACCCCGTTTTGAGAATCAGGAGTTACATTATGGATGAATTTAGGAAATTTGTAGTGTTTCCAGCAACGTTTCGAAATTATAGGTCGATAAATTTCGGAGAAATAATCGGCCTCTTGCTGCATCGCAGTTAACTACTTACCCCCCCAGTTGACTTCCAGTTTGAGTTTTTCCCCAAAAATATAGCATTCAACTCTTAACGAGCGACAGATTGAATACAAAATAAGATTTGAACTGTAATGAAGCAATAAAAATAAACGCCAAATTTGATTTCCCAGACATGTTGTTTTAGGATAATGCTTCAGTGTCTGTGTTAGATACTAGTAGGCCAGTGTTTCCACTGATTAAAATAAAATATTCCTCTAAACGTGATGGTCTCCATAAAACAAAGAGAGCACACTTTGTATTGTATGCATGGCAAAATTTTCTTTGCAGAACAAAAATGTGCGTCCCCTGTGGAGCTGTCATTATGAAACATTAGGGCACCAAATACAGATTTCTTTTTCTTTCCATCTTTCAACACCTTTTGTTTGATTACTCCTTGTACTGATTTAGAATCTATAGGTTGTTTTTCGTATATGATCCAGAGGTTACAAGGGAAATGCATCCAGCATCACCAGTTTAATGTCATATTTGTGTAGAGGGTAATCAAACATGTTAACTGGTTCATAAAGTTTTTGTGCTATCTAATCATTTTTTTCTGAGAACTTGCAGAGCAAGCTGGTGTAGCATTAAGACACACCTTTTATTGGGAAATATGCTAGTTCAAATCCCCACAGGACATACATTTCTCAAAACTGCATATGGCAAATGATGGAATCGTTCTCCTTGGCCGTGGAAGAAACCCTCTTCTCTGGCACCTGGTGGGTATCAGGCTCCCTGCCCAGCATCTCTGGGACAAGAAACCTGTTACTTTGAGGACCAGTGCTCTGTGGTCCTCAAGGCTGCTCATTCTCTTTCAATTCCTGTTGCAATTTGCCGTCTTCTCGATTACACCTCCTCTCACCTTCCGAAAGAGAGTATTATGACGACGATGGTGCGTAAGTCTCAGCACAAGGCCCCCCCATCCCCCTCCAACATCCCAGGGGTTGTCAGCCCTCCCTCTCCATCAGGATCTGATCTTACATTCATGGATGTAACCCCATCCTTACTGGTGATGGACACTGACTCTGCACAATGGCTGATTATGGACTAGTTGATGTCCATCAAGCCTCTTGTACTACTCTCCTCCAATGGAACTGTACTGGTTACTATTGTCACCTTCTAGAATTGCAGTCTCTTCTTTGTTTCTACTATGCAGCTTGTCTTATATTGTAGAAATCACATTTTCTGCATACTCAATTGTTGGCCCTTCATGTTTTTAAGCTTTTTGCCAGAACCGGATTGGCCATTGGTGAGTTGCTATTTCTGTCTGTACATTGGTCCACATGGAAATTGTTAGATCCTGGGTTCCTCCTCGTGCTGCACTGGAGCAGTGGTGCTTTGGATCCATTTAGACTCTGTGGTACAGATGAGTGATCTTTATCTTCCCCCAGAGACTAACCCTCCTACCCTTCTTGCCACCCTTCTACAGCTCCCTTCACCCTTTGTTCTCGCTGGGATTATAATGCCCATAGCCCTCTGTGTGGTGGTTCTGTTACCACTGACCAGGGCAGGGTTGTTGAAGACATGCTGGCAGACCTTGATCTTTGCTTCCTCAACACTGGTGCCCCTACTCACTTTAGTGTGGCAAATGACACTTTCTTGTCCACTGATCTTTCCATCTGTAGCCCTTGATTCCTCCCCTCAATTCAATGGGGGGTTCATGACAATTTGTGCAACAGCGATCATTTTGTTATCGTCGTATCTTTTCTCCAGAATCACTCATCTGGACACCTTCCCAGATGTGCTTTAACTAATGTGGATTGAGATGCCTTTTCCTCGGCTGTCATAGTAACTGCTCCTACACACAGTGACGTTGATGAGTTTGTACAGAGTTTGAGCAATGCCATCCTTTCGGTAGCAGCTTTGGCGATTCCTTCTTTCTCAGGTTCTCCCCAGTGGAAGACTGTCCATTAGTGGACCCCTGAAATTGTTGGGGTTATTAAAGACCACCGCAGTGCTCTTCAGTGTTACCACTGGCATCCATCCCTATACCACCTCCTGGTATTTAAATGCCTTTGTCACTGGGCCTACTATCTTCTTAAACATCAGAAACAGATTATTGAGAATGATATGTTGCTGCCATAGGGCTGCACACTCCCTTTTCGAAGGTATGGGCAAAGATCAGGTGCAATTTTGGCCATTGTCCTCCTATAGGTGTCCTGGGCATTTCCCTGAATGGTGTTACCCTCACCAGTGTGAGCTCTATCGCTGAGCATTTTGCCCAGGTCGTAGTGTCTGTTCACTATCCACCTATATTCTGTCTTCTCAAACTCTGTGTGGAATGACTTCCTTTCTAGAATGAGATTTTCACTCTGCAGCGGAGTGTGCGCTGATATGAAACTTCCTGGAAGATCAAAACTGTGTGCCGGACCGAGACTCGAACTCGGGAGCTTTGCCTTTCGCGGGCAAGTGCTCTACCAACTGAGCTACCCGAGCACGACTCACGCCCCGTCCTCACAGCTTTACTTCTGCCAATATCTCATCTCCTACCTTCCAAACTTTACAGAAGCTCTCCTGCGAACCTTGCAGAACTAGCACTCACAGCTTTACTTCTGCCAGTATCTCGTCTCCTACCTTCCAAACTTTACAGAAGCTCTCCTGCGAACCTTGCAGAACTAGCATTCTTTCAGGAGTGCTAGTTCTGCAAGGTTCGCAGGAGAGCTTCTGTAGTTTGGAAGGTAGGAGACGAGATACTGGCAGAAGTAGAGCTGTGAGGACGGGGCATGAGTCGTGCTCGGGTAGCTCAGTTGGTAGAGCACTTGCCCACAAAAGGCAAAGGTCCTGAGTTCGAGTCTTGGTCCGGCACATAGTTTTGATCTACCAGCAAGACTTCTTTTCTGTTTTGTTCCCCCATTCCCCGCTGCATGTGTAGTGAGTGCGAATTCACAAGTGCCCTTGCATTTTGCCCCACCATGCTCCTGGACCAGGCTGGGTGCTCAACCAAATGCTTCAGCACTTATTGGTGGCTAGCCACCATCATATACTTGTCCTTTTTAACCACCTCTGGAGCAAGGGGAATTCCCTTCCCGGTGGCAAGAAAGTATCATTATTACAGTTTTTAAATCATACAAACTGCCTCCTCAACTGAACAGTTATCCTCCAGCCAGTTCAACCAATGTCCTCTGCAAGTTACTTGGTCCAGCCGATTTAGGCTACGGGAGTCTCGAATGTGGCTCGGTATCGCCTTTGATGTTACAGGTTCTGGAACCAATACATTATTGTGGTGTATGACTGGCAACTGGTGCCCTTTGGACTAGCCCTGTGATCGGTTTCCTTGGGGAGGCAGATGTCAACATTGCAGGTTCTGAACCATCAATAGATTATCCTTTATGTCCTATGCATACGCTGCTCCACTTTCCAGATATGGAGATCCACCTCCCACAGTGGTAGCCCACGTCTGTGTTTATGATTGCCATCCACATGTAATTCCTCTTTTCTGAACTACAGCTTTCCACTTTTATCACCTCTTCTATGGGCCTGCTCACATACACCTCCATGGCGCATCCCTTGTCCACAGCTCTGTCTTGACCTATCACAAGTCCAAAAGCCTTATCTCATCGTAAGGCCCTCCGTTACCAACTCTTCCCCGTTCTCAGTGCATTTGGGGGTTTAGAAGTAGTATATACTTATGGCTCAGTGGTTTCCTGTCATGCTGGCTTCACATATATTCATGCAAGATGCAATGAACTCTGCTCCTTGCTGGAGAGTTGCAGTGATTTTACTTTGAAGCTGGTAGCCATCTCTCGTGCTCTTGAGTATATCTGTTCCTGCACTGGTGAGTCCTTCCTCATCAGTAGTGACTCTGTGAGCAGTTTGCAACACTTGACCTCTGTTACCCTCACCATCCCATGGTCCTGACGATCTGGGATTCCCCTCTTGCCCTCGAACAGTGTGGACACACTATACCCTTTGCTTAGATCCTGGGTCATGTTGGGAACCCAGAGAATGAACTCACTGACACACTGGCCAAATTGGCAGATTCGGTCCTTTGATTGGTGTTATGCCATCAGATTCTAAGGATTTGGATTGCAGTGTGGCAGACTATGACCTTGCTGAACAAATTGTGGCCAATTAAGGAGATCAGAGATTTGTGGAGGTCATCCATGCGCGCCTCTCACAAGGACTCCATCGTCCTTTGCCAGCTCTGCATTGGTCATACTAGGCTGACTCTTGGTTATCTCCTTTGTTACAAGGATCTGCACCACTGTCATTGTGGTGCCTGTTTGACGGTGAGATGTGAAGATGAGGCTGCACAGCTAAAGTCAAAAAACTAGATCAGTGGAAATGATAAAGGTGGATTTTTTGTCTTCGGTGATGTGAAGATAGACTTTCAAGAAATGTATCTATGAACTGGAATGTAGAACGCTGTCCGACTCATATTTTAGGGTCTCTTGAAAGCTTCTGAAATTGTCATCAGGTTGTTGATTCTTTACTGCACTATCACTCCTATTGATGTGTAAGAAATTCAAAGTGCTAGAGGCCTTGATGCTCTTGATTGTCCTCCAAATGACACATTTTGTGGGACTGCCCTAATCTAGCTGCCCTGCGACGGACACTCAATCTTCCTGACTATCTAGCACTGCTGTTAGTGGATAATGCCTCAGTAGCTGAGCTTGTTTTACAATTTATTCATGAAAGGGGTTTTTACCAATCTCTCGTAGGGAAGTCACGTCAGCCTTGTTGGCTCTTTGATGGGTTGGCAGGAGACTCTGTTGCTTCCTTCGCCCTGACAAGGCTGTCTCGGTTTGGTGGTCTGTCCCAGACCTTGCCCTACCCACTCTTTTGCTCGTCATCACCCTTCTCGCATGTTCTGTTTGACTTAGTGTTTTTCCACTGCTTCCCTGTGCCTCTCTCATCCTGTCTGTGTCATTCTTTTCTGGGTAGTGTTGGGTGGGGTGTGTCTGGTAAGAGGGCGGGGGGACGGGGGGGGGGGGGACGGAATATATTCCCCATTGCACTTACTGCCTTTGGGGACCTCCAGTTGCTCTCTGGACAATGCACCTTGCCTGCCTTTCTTCCTTTCCCCCCTTTCTCTTGGTTATGTTGACATTTGGTAGATGTTGATGTTTTCTTTGCATGGCTTTTGCACACTAGGTCCTTCTTAGGTATGTTGCTTTGTTGAATTGCCTGCTCCAGGTAGGATGGACTGATTACCTTGTAGTTGGGTTCTTTTAGTTATTAAACCAACCAATATCATGACTCCTCAAGGGGGACCAAAATAATTTGTACCCTGAAGCCAGTGAAAGATCAGGTACACATTGCGGTGTAACCCTAATTATTTGTGTGGGTAGAATCGTTAAAGAGGATGCTCACCAGCCACTTAAAGGTGTCTTATGCAATTTATGAAGCATCTCACTCCTCTGGAGTGTAGTTTCAAGTGGTAGCAACCCACCACCAATAGCCTGATTCTCTTGAAAGGATCAGTAGCAAAGGCATTGCTCTGCGCCTTATTTAAATAGTGTTTGATTTTCTTCTAAAAGTAAATTATCATGAAGATTATATTCAAAATATTAAAATGATATATTTGATATGAATGGAAGACAGAGTTGAGAATTTGCAGTTGTACATTTGCTTATTCTATTTTACACTGTATTTGTGTTTCATGTTGCAGTATTTGTGTTTTGTAATCACATTTATCTCAATTTGTTAGGTAAGGGCACTAATAATTGTATTGTCTAGGGCTCTAAATTATCATTCTCTATGATGAAAAGGCTTATATGTCATCTGCTGAAGGTGTATAACCTAATTGACTAAGTGATTCTGTAGTTGCTTCCTCCCTGTATTGCAGTGTGAGCTACTTCAGGTGATTGATATCAAGTTATAGTTATTGTGTCCTTCAAACAAGAGCTGTTACACTTTTTCTCTGCAGTTATCATCAGTGTAGAGTCTGCCTCTCCCCCTCCCCGACAAAATCTTCTCTCTTATCAAAATGAATCATTTAACGCCGAGGAAGCTGGAGGCTCGATTAACATATTCCTATAATAGGACTGAGGTTGTCATCCTGGTTTCTTTAGTAACATGTGCAAGAAAACTGGGACCATTTTTCCCTCCCTCCCTCCCTCCCTCCCTCCCTCCCTCCCTCCCTCCCTCCCTCCCTCCCTCCCTCCCTCGCTCAACGAGGGTGGTGGTGGTGGTGGTGGTTTATTTCTCCCCCTAGAAGAGGGGGAAGAGAGAGAGTTGTGTTTGCACAGATACAGGTGTATGTGTTCTAATTTGGGAGAAGACATTTGGCCAAGAGCTTACTTTTCTAACAGTCTTTCTGTGACTCAATATCTCTGCTATATGGTGAGTAGCAGTCTACTTTTTTCATAATGTTGTCCTTATTCAGTCTTCAATTTTCCATTGTTCAATTCTGATAGAAGTATTTTGAGCTTCTTGTACTTCACACATTGTTTGTTACTCATTACAGAAAAGAAAACTTCAAATGTTTTCTTTAGGCAGCTGTCAGCACTAGATATATGTTTCAGGAAATTCGTGAAACTAGGCTCCATTACAACAATTTGTTAATTTGCTACCGGTTTTGGTCACTGACCATCATCTAGCACGAGAAATTGGCTACCAGAAGTCGCCTGTCAATCATGCTGAACTGTACAGTCGTATTAACTGTCAGTTTCATGAGTAATAATGTAGAACAATACTTTTCATACATCAGCAACCTTCATCATGCACACATAACAGGAAATTGGCCAGGTATAGTCAGGAGATGGGATGAGAAGCCTAAGCACTTGTAGATTCAAAGAGCGTGACTACATATGGCCAGTTTTCCGTTGTGTGTACATTAGGAAGGTTGCTGATGTATGAAAATCATTGTTCATCGATATTATTACTCATGAAACAGACAGTTAATATGATTGTCTGGGTTAGCATGATAGATATGTGACTTGCAGTAGCCACTTTCTTGTGCCATTGACCGAAACCAGTAGTGAATTAATAAATTGTTCTAATGCAGCCAAGTGTCATGGTTTTCTGAAATAAAACTTATTACTAATCTGTTATCTTTCTCATTTATGCTGCAGAATGAAGACCTCAGCATTGACATAAAACATAGCATTGAGGAATACTGGAAGGATAAATTGAAGAACCCTGTATTTGATGAAAATAGTGATAAACCAAAATGCTATGTACTTTCTATGATACCATATCCTTCTGGAAAATTACATATGGGCCATGTGCGTGTCTATGCAATAAGTGATGCAATGGCACGGTTTCACATGATGAATGGAAAAAATGTGAGTCGATATTTTTATCGTTGTACACTGAAGTTGTTCTTAAGTAGAAGGAGTATATGTAACAATGCAGGGTCATTGCAGCCAGTTTCAGATGTTTGCTCTGGTATGTTTTAATGTCTTTGTGGCATTCAGCAGAAACTTTGTAGTCAGTATGTTAAGTGGAATAACCTATCCTCTCCACTTGGACTTCACATGATAATCAATACTGGTAAACCCAGCAATGCACTACTCATGCTAAATATGTACGGAAATTGGATATTCATCCTAATCTGGGTTATCAGCAGGAATTGTGTCAGGACTCAAAGTTTGGCCCATTTTGGAGCTATTGGATTCAAATTATAATAAATGTTGCAGTATGTGAGTGAAAAAGACTTCTTCATTTTTGTGAGACCTGAGTTTCTCCTGGCGTATACAATTTTCAAACTACTTAGGTGAATTCAGCCAGGTAATATTTACAGTGACTCCTCCATTTTCAAGGCACAAACTGCAACAGAAAGGCGATGTACAGGCAAATTTAAAACCTCTGTTCTTAGAGTAATTCAGCAAAGATGACACACACACACACACACACACACACACACACACACACACACACACACACACACACACACACACACACACGCTGAACCCTAGTGCCACCAAAGATGACCATAGTGAAAGACTACAAACTAGCAGTTACTCTGTCCATCTGTTTTCTTGACAAGGGAGAAAGCAGGATTCCAAGCAGAGTTTAAACAAAAACCTCCATTCCTGTTTACAAGGTTGCTCACTAATTTAATCTCAACAGCTTCCTTAATAACACTGTCCCAATAGCTGGACGTGCATGCCAATATCTCGGTATTGTTGTATAACATAGGGTGACCAGTATCCAAACAGTGTTAGGCAGTAGCAGATCTACTTGGCTGCTGTAATCATGTGTGCCATTTATGCTCAGTACATTGGTCCTACATGGTCCTGATAGTCTGACCAATATATGCCATGCCACAGCTATAAGGAATGTGATATACACCTGCCTTACGCAAACCGAGCTCATCCTTAACAGAACCCAAAAGCACTCTAATTTTAGATGGAGGTCAGAAAACGCACTTCACATCGTATTTCTGTAAAATACAACTGATCTTGTTGGAAGTGCTTCCTTCATAAGCACTTCACATCGTATTTCTGTAAAATACAACTGATCTTGTTGGAAGTGCTTCCTTCATAAGACTTAGGTGTCAACTCTATATTATCATCAATCACCTGATGTACAGTTGGTCGATAGTGCAACGCATGTTCACTCTGCCTTTCAAAGACTATCGATACCTCTGACTTTGGTCATCTTTGGTGGCACTAGTGTGTGTGTGTGTTTTATCTTTGCTGAATTACTCCAAGAATGGAGATTTTTAATTTGCCTGTACATTGCCTTTGCCTTTCCATTGCAGTTTGTGCCTTGAAAATGGTGGGGTGTACTCCCGCCGAAATATCAGGGCTCGCTGCAAATATTACCTGGCTGTTGTACCCGTAAGTTATTAGAAAATTCTTCATTCCTGTTTTTGGCTTTTAATGTTTTTAAGGTTTTTTTAAACTTTTTGAACACAATGCAATTACAAAACTTCAGAATGTACAATAGTTTTGGATACTGTGTGGTAAGAGTATGAACAGGTTTTTCTGAACTACCTGTTTGTGAAATTGATCATGCACAAACAATCTGATCACAAACCACTTTCAATGTATTTGAATGTCTGACTTTACTCTTTTTTTTATTGTTCCTGCAAAGGAAACCTTTATTTGCTTAAATTGAATGGGTAAATCAGTTATGATCATTGGTATGAGAAAGATATCTGCAGCTCCTGGATCTATGAGGATAGAAGCTTCAATGACATTATTTCACATAGTTTTAATCTGCAAACAGATAGCACTACAAAATTTTTGATGATTCATCAGATTGCAAAGTAGTATTCTAATAAGTTGATAAGCTAAAAAGACAACTTTCCTAAATACCGGTTTTCTGTTAAAACTGGCTGTGAGGAAGAAAATAAAATAGCACATTGCTGTGTATACCATTTTTGTTTAAAATTATGTATTGAAAGAAACAATTTGTTGATGGTTTAAATATCCAGCAATTGTTGCTGAAACCTATTGCGAGAAAAAACGAAGCGGCACATCTTCACAGCATAGCATTTTCTTTGTCACTACCATTTTTAAAAGAAAACCTCTATGCTGTTTTTAAAAAGATATATAGACTATGTCTGTCCAAATGTTTACTAGAGAATCATGTAAAAATTTGAAGTGAATTGATCAAGAACTTTATAAGTTCTTTGCTAACATCATTTCCCCTTTATATATTAGTATAGATTATTTTTTGCATTATATCTGATAATATAAAGTATTGTTGTTGTTATGAAGTATGATATCATGTAAGTTTTTGACCAACTTACTAACGACATGTTTGTGATATTACAGGTGAGGGGATTGTGCTATACACTAGCCTACTTATTATAAATGTTAATTGTAAGAAAGCAGGTGTTGACAGATGCGAAAATTACCGAATTATCAGTTTAATAAGTCACAGCTGCAAAGTACTAACGCGAATTCTTTACTGACGAATGGGAAAACTGGTAGAAGCCGACCTCGGGGAAGATCAGATTGGATTCCGTAGAAATGTTGGAACACGTGAGGCAATACTGACCTTACGGCTTATCTTAGAAGAAAGATTCAGGAAAGGCAAACCTACGTTTCTAGCATTTGTAGACTTAGAGAAAGCTTTTGACAATGTTGACTGGAATACTCTCTTTCAAATTCTGAAGGTGGCAGGGGTAAAATACAGGGAGCGAAAGGCTATTTACAATTTGTACAGAAACCAGATGGCAGTTATGAGTCGAGGGGTATGAAAGGGAAGCAGTGGTTGGGAAGGGTGTGAGGCAGGGTTGTAGCCTCTCCCCAATGTTATTCAATCTGTATATTGGGCAAGCAGTAAAGGAAACAAAAGAAAAATTTGGTGTAGGTATTAAAATCCATGGAGAAGAAATAAAAACTTTGAGGTTTGCCGATGACATTGTAATTCTGTCAGAGACAGCAAAGGACTTGGAAGAGCAGTTGAATGGAATGGACAGTGTCTTGAAAGGAGGATATAATATGGACATCAACAAAAGCAAAACGAGGATAATGGAATGTAGTCGAATTAAGTCGGGTGATGCTGAGGGAATTAGATTAGGAAATGAGACTCTTAAAGTAGTAAAGGAGTTTTGCTATTTGGGGAGCAAAATAACTGATGATGGTCGAAGTAGAGAGGATATAAAATGTAGACTGGCAATGGCAAGGAAAGCGTTTCTGAAGAAGAGAAATTTGTTAACATCGAGTATAGATTTAAGTGTCAGGAAGTCGTTTCTGAAAGTATTTGTATGGAGTGTAGCCATGTATGGAAGTGAAACATGGACGATAAATAGTTTGGATAAGAAGAGAATAGAAGCTTTCGAATTGTGGTGCTACAGGTGAATGCTGAAGATTAGATGGGTAGATCACATAACTAATGAGGAGATATTGAATAGAATTGGGGAGAAGAGGAGTTTGTGGCACAGCTTGACTAGAAGAAGGGATCGGTTGGTAAGATATGTTCTGAGGCATCAGGGGATCACAGATTTAGCATTGGAGGGCAGTGTGGAGGGTGAAAATCGTAGAGGGAGACCAAGAGATGAATACACTAAGGAGATTCAGAATGATGTAGGCTGCAGTAGGTACTGGGAGATGAAGAAGCTTGCACAGGATAGATTAGCATGGAGAGCTTCATCAAACCAGTCTCAGGACTGAAGACCACAACAACAACAACAACAACAACAATTGTAATTCTATACATCAAAGCATACTGCTTACCTGTCAACAAGCATTGGAGATGATGTGAAATTCATACGTTATTTTTAAGAAGCCCCCACACTATCCTTAATATTACACAGCATTCCATACTGTGCAATATTATTGACTGTCTATGGATAAAATAGGAGGTCATGCAATATATTGAACGATATACTGAACTTAGATTTTTATTGCACAGAATACTGAACCGTATATTCTCGGGCTAATATTGTATATGTTTGTCTGTCGCTCAGTCTCATATGATAAACTGTTTATTTTCTGCAATTTGTACTATAGCATAAATTGAATTGTGGAAGTGGCTTAAAAATTAGTGGAACACGTGTTCATTTTAGAATTATTGGCAGTAAATAGGGTTTGTCAACCTTGTGGTGTGTAGAATCAAACAAGTGTATATTCAGTTAGTAAAGAAGTTCAATTCATTGTGGATGACTCACTGGAAAGAACTGAAAAAGGATTAAAAGTGTAATGACATGCAGAGCTTCTGCTACCAAGTTACTGGAGCCAACACTTTGGTAATTCAATGCCGCGAACTTTTTGCAAGAACAAGAAATCCCTTTTAATTCAGTAACTTCCATTAACATAAAACCATATGGATGAGAGGAAGCAGAGGATTGAGAGAGGTGTGATGTGGTTGTACTTAAGCAAAGCATTGTAAATAGTTTTATATCAATTTTATTTCGTATATTACTCTATACATTGGTATTTATACATTTTATCACCTAAGTAACAGCATGTACCCCATTACATACGTTATACCATATGGTTCTAATTAGACTGAAGGTGTTAGAAGTGCTTCATTGTGGGCTGTATACATCGTAGTATGCTGAAACCTCATAGGTATGTTCATAAATCAGTGTGCTCATGAACTATGCTGAAAAAATTATAGTTCCACTTTCTGCTACCAGCCGAAAATATGGTGCTGTAAGCAATCAGAATGTGGTGTGGATGTAGGAAAAGCAGGACAACAGTCAGACACATGATAATGGTGGTTCTGGCATGTTAATTAGAATATGATCAGTTGTTACAACGTTTTTTTAATATGGTCTCCTAGCTCGGCAGTATTCAGCATCTGTAACACGACATGGTCGCCAGTTGCTTGCAACAGGTCTAGTGTAACCAGAGCAACATGGTGCCATATGTTGTGCTTCAACAGGTATCATTAAAACCAGAATTTATATCGGGGGATCTGGTAGGGCGCACACATCTTCAAATTGCCTAAGGGTGAATTGGTCATTACCAAAGGTTTCTCTAAGTAAATGTTTCACCTGGCAAGCGAGATGTGGTGTCGCCCAACCTCGTATGAAAATAGTGGTGTGGTCACAATTGTGTCCTTGCTAAGTTGGAATCGCGTGTTTAACAGGGAGCAGATGTCACATGCAAATGTCACTGTACCCCCTGCTGCTTTGGGGGCTAGAACAGGCCCAAGGTATTCCTGCCTGTCGTAAGAGTTACTGAAAGGAGTCTCCTACTTTTTGGCCTTAAGTATTATGGTCCCCTTTTAGGGTTGGATCCCCACCTTTCAAATGCTACAGAAGTGCGGGCCATTTGGGGAAGGACGCCTTATATGATGCATTATATATCGGTTCTAAGCTGAGACCTTCTGCACCAATTATTGTAATGGAAATGTAATTACACCTGTCATCCAGCCTTTTGGGCAAGGATGTCTTATGGGGTGCACCCACGATAATACTGGATCATTTTGCACCCAACTTCCAGCATAACATCTCTTGGGGGGCGGGGGGGGGGGGGGGGGGGGGGGGGGGGGGTCATGTACCATCTTGTTTGTAGCCCCCTGGCAACACAGGGATTTCACTGCTGATCCCTGAGCTGCAAACTCCTAACAGATCCCAAGGAGTAGATGCCTGAGGCTTTGGGACTCCTGGCAACAGCCATTCTGCCAGGTGGCCATTGCTGTGGCTGGGTGGCACCCTTGAGGAGAGCTCCTGGTCGGAGTGGCGGAGTGGGTGGCACCAGGGTGAATGACTCACAGTAAAGCAGACCAAGTCATCTTTTGCTGGTAGCTGAATGGCCCCAGAAGTCTCTAAGAAAGGAAGGCTAGATTTCAGCACCAAAAATTATGACTCCAAATAATTCCCATCCCTAGCTACCAGGGCACATAGGGCTACAGAAACAAGAGAGCCATATTCGCCTCCATACTTAGTTTGCAGGAGAACCAACAGGGACTCCGTTCTGGCTACGAAGCCTCTATTTTTTGTTGAAAACCTAGAGGATAAGTTTGGGAAAGTGGTGGCACTGTCCGAAATGAGATATGCATCAGTTGTGATTAAGACAGCACCCCCAGCTGGTGATATTTCCATTTCAGTCACTCCCCATAAAAGCCCAAACATGGTTCAGGGCATTATTTTTCATCAAGACCTCCTATTGCAGTCCGATGATGAGTTACGCACCAATTTAGAATGATGGGCTGTTCACTTGGTCCAGCACATCTATAGGGGACCAAAAGTAGGACTGCTATTGGTGCCGCCATCTTGGCCTTTGAGGGTGATTTGTTACCTGAAAAAGTCAAGGTGATGGTATAGTGATGTCAAACCATACATCCCTCCCTCTATGTGGCGCTTCAAGTGCTGGAAATTCAGGCACATGTTTTTCCGGTGCAATTCCGGTGCCACATGCAGAGATTGCAGGCATACATCACATCTGAATACTTCCATGTGCCACTCCTCCAACCTGTGTCAACTGTGGAGAGCCACCCCACCCCCCCACCCCCGTTTGGTGGTTGGAGGCATTTCTTCTTCCATTGCTCCCGAAACACCTTCTGTGGGGGCAGTGCCACTGCCGCCCCCTCCCACCCCCCAAATCCCGATGACATTGGTCCCCCCCCCCCCCCACCCCCCCCCCCCCCCCCCCCACCTGCCAGAGAAGAAACAGTCTTTCCAACTCCTCTCGCATGGACGGGGTCCCTTGGGACTTTACATTCCAAAGTCTCCATCAATTCCAAAGTGGACACCAGCCAGTGGCTGAAGGGGCCACAAGTTGCTGCTCAAAGGGCTTCACACTCTTCATCTGTTTCTAAATCCACTTCAGAGAAGCCCTCCCAGCGAGCCCATAAAGAACAGCAAAAGAGCAAGCAGATGAAGAAGAAGACTGTTAAGAAATGAGAGACTCTGGTGGTCCCCACCTACAGGTTCCGCGTGTGAGGATGAGGTGGAGATTCTAGCATCCCACAAGGACCTCAATCTCACCGATGCCTCAGAATTAATGGTAATGGATACAAGCACTCAACTGGTGGCCATAGATGACCTGAAGTGTAAACTGTCTCCTTGGATCAAGAAAGCGTCATCCTCAAGTGGAAATGTGGTGGTTTTTTCCCCCACCTAGCTGAGCATTACAAGTCTTGAGCATTACACCTGATTTCTGCGCTGCCCTTCAGGAAACCTGTTTCCAGCAATGCAGAGTGCCACTCTTTGTGGCTATTGGAGGTGTTACAAAAATCACAGTGACTGTCATGTAGAGTATGTGTATATGTCCTTGACCTCTGTCTGGAGTGTACCTGTGTCCCTTCATACAACTTTAGAAACTGTGGCTGTCAGGGTGAGGACAGCACGGAAAATTACCATTTGCAACGTCTACCCTCCTTTTCTACTTTTAGGTGATTTCAACATCTATAACTCTTTTTGGGGTAGAACCGAGATTACTGGCCATGGTAAAAATGTCAAGAATCCACTAACTCAACCCAACCTTTGCCTCCTAAATATAGGTGCCCATATTCATTTCAGTGTTGCACAGGGTACATATTCGACCATTGATGTCTCAATTTGCAGTCCTAGCCTTCTACCATTTATACACTGGAGAGCTCATGACGACTTGCATGGCAGTGACCACCTTCTGCCCATTCCTTTCCCACTTGTGGCCACTTTTCACTCTTCCGTTCCCTCTTCCGGTGTGTCTCACCTGGATGCTTGCCCAGGTGAACTCTTACCAGGGCTAACTGGGATGCTTTTGCCTCTGCCACCGCTATTGGATCTCTGTTTCATGGCAACACTGATGTGGTGATCCAAAATGTAACTACAACCATTGTTTCTGCAGCTGAATTGGCAATCCCTTGTTCTTCAGGTTGCCGCCGGCAGAAGACAGTGTCTTGGTGGTCACTGGAAATCACTGTGGCCATTAAAGATCGTAGGTGGGCACTCCAGTGTCATAATCGGCACGCATCGATGGAGCACCTCATTGCCTTCAAACAGCACTGTGCCTGGGTCTGTCAACTAATTAAAACACAGAAGCAGGAATGTGGGGGAAATGGCACTTAACCACCACTGGAACACAAACATCTCCTTCCCATGTTTGGACTAAGACCAGACGACTTTACAGATATCAGAACCCTGGAGGTATACCTGGGATTTCCACACATGGAGCTGTATATACCAACCAGAAACAATCACAGAGCATTTTGCTGAGCATTATGCTTGAACCTCTGCGTCTCAGAATTACCACCCTGCCTTTTGTTCCCTAAAACAGCAGGTGGAATGACAACACCTGTCTTCTGCTACACGCCACCCTCAGTCATATAATGTTCCATTCAGTGATTGGGAATTTCTTAGTGCCCTTGCGCATTGTCCCGACACAACCTCTGGGCCAGACTGCATCCATCACCAAATGATTAAACAGATTACCAATGCCACATCCTTGTCATCTTCAACTGCATCTGAAGTGACGGCAGTTGCGTGCAAGTTGCTCGAACATATTGTGAGCTGGCAGTTGTGTTGGCTCAGCTCCTTTAGTGTCGAGCCTTCTGGCTCTGTCCAAGAGCAGTTGTTGCCACGAACACTCCACCATTCACAACTTGGTATACCTGGAGTCTGCGATCTGAGTGGCCTTTTCTTGCCGTCATCAACTTATTGACATCTTTTCTGACCTGATGAATGCCTATGATACCACTTGGCGACACCACATTGTCATTACATTACACAAGTGCAGTCTATGGGGCCCACCCCCAATTTTTATACAGAACTTATTGTCACTCCACACCTCCAGAGTTAGAGTCAGTGTTCACACAGTTCCCACCATATCCGAGACAATGGCGTCTCACAGGATTTTGCACTGAGCATCCCTCTCCTTTTATTGGCCATTAATGGTCTTGCAGAAGCTGTGGGGTCCTCATTAGCAAACTCCTTATATGCTGACAACTTTTGCATTTCCTTTTGCTCATCTACTACAGGTGTGGCTGAATGTCAACTGCAAGGAACCATATGGAAGGTTCAATCACGGACCGTCACCCACGCCTTTCAGTTTACAGATGCCAAGACTTGGATCATGCACTTCTTTTGCCATTGTACATTTCACCTGCACCCACAAATTTACCTTGATGACTCTCTCCGTACTGTAGTGGACTCTTAAAGCTTTTTAGGACTGGTTTTCAAAGCCTGCTTAACTTGGCATCCCCATCTTCATCTCTTAAGCAAAAGTGCTGGTAGCATCTTAACATTCTTCATTGTCTGAGTTACACCGACTGGGTTGCAGATTGCCCTACACTGTTGCAGCTGTACAAAGCCCCTGAACAGTCCCATCCTGGCTATGGAGGCATGGCATATGGTTCAGCATCACCCTCAGCATTGCGGATGGTGGACCACATACACCAGGAGTTTTCCATAAGAGACCTGTGAACAGCCTGCTCATGGAATCTGCAGTTCCTCCATTGCAAATCCTATGACAACAGTTGCTTGCCAGTTATACTGCACACATTCCCAGCTTTCCTAAACATCCAAATCACTGTCTCCTTTTCTCTAACATGGCGATCCATCTCCCACAGTGGTGACCCAGATGGGGGCTCCAATAGGCTATTTTCCTGTGTTAAAAATATGGTTCGGATTGTTGTTATTTTGACTCATTACGACATATAAATAGCATTTATGGTAAATATTCTCACAAAATAGCTGTTATTTTTATTTAATTTAAGCTTAAAAATCATTAAGCATCAGGATCTGGTCACATGATTAAAAATGCCCTGTTATTGGCTAATGTTCTGGTAACATCACAGGCTAGGAGAAATATGAAGCTATATGTGTGTGAAGGAGCGTTAGCCGAAGTTGCGAGCTTTATACGTACTTTTGCAATTGCAACTTTTGAATAATGAAAGGAATTTTGTGAACACTGATATATAGCTTTAAATTAGTCTTGGTTTGGACAACAGAGGATAAATGCATTTACTTTACAAACAAACAATTCACTTTTTGGGAAGCTTTGCTAGTAGTGGAGATATGGCATATGTCCAGAGCACAAAGAGGTGTGGGACGATGAGATTATATGGAGAGATATAAAGCATGTACAGTGTGCAGGTAGAAGTAGAAGTAGAAGTTTATTGTCTCATTACATACTTAATTAAGCAGTTAATAATTTTTCTTCAAAAGTAACAAACTTTTAAGATTATTTGCTCTCTCCTGCTCAAATTTTCAGGTTGTCATTTATGAATTCTTCTACTGAATAGTAACATTTCTGCACTAGTTTCTCATATATGGATTTTTTTCAGTGTTTCTAAATTTATGCGGAGCAGTTCTCTTCCTTTCACTTTGTTATAAGTTTTCATACCCATATAATGTGGAGTTTGAGCATTAAGTTTTAAACAGTGGGTGGGCAGCATAAAATTATTTTGATTTCTGGTGTTGTAATCATGTTGAAAATGATTTGCTTCAAGTAAATCAGGGTTATTGTGTACAAAGATAATCAGCTCATATATGTATAGTGAGGAAACACTTAGTATACTCAGATTTTTTAGTAGTGGGCGACATGATTTTCTTCGCGCTACATTGTACATATTTCTAATGATGGCTTTCTGAAGTTTTAGTATTCGACACATATGGTTTGAGGTACCCCAAAATACAATTCCATTCCTTATTACTGACTCAAAGTAGCTGTGATATACTACTTTTCTTATGCCCATACAATATTTTCATCGCATATGCTAGGCTATTTAATGTATTTGCAGGGTACTGCATGTGTGACCCCATGATTGATTTTTATCTAGTTGCATTCCTAGGAATTTCACACAGCTAGCCTCCTGCAATTCTTGGTTTCTGTGACTGACCTGAATATCATTAATTTTGCTTGTTTTGTTTTAAATTGCATTAACTGAGTGTTTTCTATGTTTAATTTTAACCTATTTAAATCAAACCAGATATCTACGTTTTCTAGAGTATTTAATACAGTTTGTGGAATTTGATCTGTAATGTTACTTTCAGTGATTAAAGATGTGTCATCTGCAAATAAAACTGAGTGTCACTCAATATTAAGTGGCAGATCATTTACGTACAACAAAAACAGAATGGGACCTAAAGGCAGAACCTTGGGGCACTCCTTGTGAAATGGTTTTCCATTCTGAAGTATAAGTTCCTCTCTCTGATGTCATAACCACTCTTTGTCTTTGGTTGGTTAGATAGTATTTAAACCATTCTAATACTGTGCCCCTAATTCCATACTTTTCCAGTTTACAAAGTAGCAAGGAGTGATTCACACTATTCAAGGCCTTTGATAGGTCACAAAAAATTCCTGTGGCATGCAATGAGTTGTCTAGAGACGAGCTAATTTTATCAACAAAATTATTTATAGTAGATATAGTGGCTTTGTCTTTTTGAAATCTATACTGATTTTTTGAAATTATTTTAAATTTTTCTATGAAATTTTGAATTTGTATGGTGACTACCTTCTCAAATATTTTTGACAGTGATGGAAGAAAAGAGACTGGATGATAGTTTCCCATGTGTTCTTTTGTGCCTTTTCTGAATAGGGGCTTAACTACTATGTACTTCAGTGTTCCTGGAAAATAACCATCTTGAAGGGACTGGTTAACTATTGTAGTTAGTGGCTGCGCAATTATTTTAGAGACTGTTTTTAACACTTTTGTTGGTATCCCATCCCATCCTGCTGATGTTTTACTTTTTAGTGACAGTATCACATTTTCTATATCTTTTACTGTAGTTTTTGTAGAGGTACTGAAAAATTCACTGTCAAGTTGCTCACCGTTTAAGAAGTTTACTGTGTCTGGATACTCTGCTACATTGACATTAGATTTGTTTACATGTATAAAGAA
Source organism: Schistocerca americana (assembly GCF_021461395.2). NCBI lineage: Eukaryota > Metazoa > Arthropoda > Insecta > Orthoptera > Acrididae > Schistocerca > Schistocerca americana. The sequence continues at coordinate 131,221,514 of NC_060123.1, read as the reverse complement.
TTCATTAAACAAATCAGAAATTTGAGCAGGATTTACAATAGTTTTATCCTCTATCTTGATTTCAGAAATATCGTGGCCTCTACCTGTGGTACCTGTTTCAGCTTTGATCACTGACCATAACGCCTTTGATTTGGTTTCACTATCCAATATAAATCTATTATTTGCCAGTTCTTTGGCTGCCTTTACAACTTTTTTAAAAAATATTTTTGTAATCTTTTACATCAGTAACAAAATCAGGACTTTTATTATATTTTAGTTCCCTATGTAGCTGTCTTTTTCTTGACACAAACGTAAGGGCTGTGATGTTAATGAATGTAAACTAACTTTAGCTTCTGAAGCAGACTTACTTCATCTTTATGTAAGATGATGTAACTGCAAAAGTTTAAACAGTAAGGATTCCAGCTGGACAGTATGAAGATAAAAACATTGTTTCTAATAAAGTGAAAAGTGTGTGGTCACACTAACTAGAAAATCTCTTCTTGGTCATGACCTGTGAACAGCATTGAATGCAAATGTAAGTGCATGTAAACAGCAAGGAACACACAATAATAATCTAATTCTGATCGGTGTGGTGAAGTTTTATAATTGTGATTTGGTTTTCACATGGGAAGGCAGTAGAGTCATTCTACAAATAAGTTAAAAAATGTTCTTTCACATTAGATTCGAACCAGCGATCTTTGGACATCGTGTTATAAAATTCGACTGTCTACCACTATAACAAATGAACTACTGAATAATTGAGGTGTAGTTGGGTAAAACAACAGTTTTCACTAGATGTTTAATTTCGTTGAATGACACAGTCCTTCATTGTAACAGTAGGAGAACGTGTCTCAGAGGTAAATTAATGTTAATTCACAGTGCTACACATTTTTAGTTAAGTTAGTGAACTTGTGCATTGACATGATGACAATTTGTCGGTAGAGTGCAACCACATCTTGCACATCTTATTCTCTGGAACACTCAAAAACAACTTTTTAGGAGTTTTTGTAAATGTGTACACTGTGCACAATTTGTAAACGCCAAAACAAGACATCACTGTGAATTAGCATTATGACAGTAGGATCACCGAGTTAACTATTGACGTCACTGGCATCACTTGACTTGGATGGAGCATTTTAGTGGACTTTCAAATTATTTGAATTTCATGTCCATTTTTATAAAATAATACTGAATTTCAAGAGGGAAAAAGCAAGGTAGGAGCATAACATGACACAATTAATCGTTGAAGACCATTTCCAGAAAGCAGTAAATACCCTACTGCAGTGCGTATCTGGTCCCTTCTCATTGAAGCTAAGTCTTTCCCTCTACCACCACTTCTCCAGGTTCACTAACGTACACCTCCATGGTGTGTACCTCAACTACAGCTTCATCTAGACATATTACAAGGCTTGGTTCATCCTGATGCCCTCTTCCACCAATTTTTCTCTATTCTTGGTGCATTTCAGGGATCAGAAATAGCGTACACTGATGACTTGATGGTAGATGGTTAGGCTGGCTTCTCTTGTGCTCAAGCTGGACGTAACTGAACAGTGCTCCTTACCAGATGGCTGCACTATTTTCATTGTAGGGTTGTAGCCTTTTGTCATGCTCTTGAGCATATCCACTCCTGTACTGGTAAGTCTTTCCTCATCTGTAGTGGCTCCTTAAGCAACCTGCAAGCTTTCAACCACTGCTACCCTCACTGCTACCCTCACCATCCTTTGATAATGACTATCCAGGGATCTGTTTATGACCTCGAACAATGTGGATGTTCGGTGACATTCATCTGGACCCAAGGACATGTTGGAATCCCGGGAAATAAACTTGCTGACAGACTGGCAAAGCAGGCTACTAATAAACCAACTCTGGTGATTGGCGCAACCAGAAACTGATCTATGTTTGGTATTATGGCATAAAGTTTTCGGGATCTGGAATACCAAATGGCACACACCTAAACTATGCCAATAAATTACTTGCTATAAGGGAGATAACAAATGTGTGGAGGTCATCTATGTGAACCACTAGCAGGGACTCCGCATCGGTCCTGCTTGGCTGACGCACAAGTAATCTCCACCCCAGTGTTTCTGCAGTTTCTTGATTGGCAATAGTCCACATCTTGTTGGACTGTCCCAATCTCGCCACCCTGAAGTGGATTTTTAACCTTCCTATCACACTGCCCAAGGTGTTAGGTGACAATGCCTCAACGGCTGATCTAGTTTTAAGTTTTATTTGAGGGGTGGGAGGGGGTTATCACTCAATCTAAGGATGGGTGCCTCACGTTGCCACCCGGGCCCTCGCCCTACCTACATTTTACCACTTCTTGCTCCCTCTGGCACTGTCTGTTCAACGTCGTGTTCATGTTTTCACTGTCCGTGTTTTGTTTTTAGTCTGTAGATTTTAGTGTGTTGCAGAGCTGCTGGCTCAGCCTTTTCTATTCTTGTGATGAACCAGCCCAGGCCATCTGCTGTATTGTTTTAACACATTTTACTGCATTTTTCCTATTAGTTAATGTTTTCTGTTTTGGCTTTCTACTTTCATTTTCCATACACACAAAGTTCTACACATTGTGTTTCTTCCTGGGACCTAGCGAGGTGGCGCAGTGGTTAGCACACTGGACTTGCATATGGGAGGACAATGTTCAAACCCACGTCCAGCCATCCTGATTTAGGTTTTCCATGATTTCCTTAAAATTGCATCAGGCAAATGCCAGGATGATTTCTTTGACAGGGCACGGTCAACTTCTTTCCCCATCCTTCTCTAATCTGATGGAACCGATGACCTCGCTGTTTGGTCACCTCCCCTGAATCAGCCAACCGGCCTTCCCCAGATTTCAGGTGATAGGATTCTTTTGGGGTATGGTTTTAATCCGAGATCTGAGTAAGGGAAAAGGGAGTGATAACCTTGCAGTTTAGTCCGCTTAATCAACAAACCAACCAACCAGTGTCACTATACACCTAACAGCTGTCATCTCTTCGAAGAAATGCTGACTGAGAATGAAGGAGCTTGTGAAACCACACTGGACAGTGACACAAGCTGTGTGCAATAGATATTTCTGCACAGCGTGCGGCATGGTAGAACTCCATGTGCGATAGTTCTGTGCATTCACAACACTTTGCAGAGTAAAATGTGCCTCTTCTGACCAAAGAGTATACCCCAGCCACAAGTCATTCATTTCCATGCATCTGAATAAAGAAAGGGCAAATACACAGGTTTTTAGCGTATCTTGGGGCTTCATTTGGTGTGCATTCTGAATATCATTGGGATACAATGTGCCGCAATATCGTTTTAACTGTTGAGCGGGGGTTAGAGAATTCCCATGAGACAGCTGAAGCACTGGCTGCAGAATTTGAGGCATGTGTTGCACAGCTGGCTATAGCTACAGCTACAACAACAACAACAACAACAACTGCCATGAGAATGGGCTGTCTCCCTCTCCTGGCTGCACCACATAGTTCACCTGTTTCTTCAAATTTCTTGATCATATTCTGTAGCCCATTCATTGACATGTAGCAGCTCTTTTTGTTGGTGATATTCCTGCAGTGCAGCACTGTTGTTGCGGCAGTTGTCTCTAGTGAGAATCCATTTAGTTTACTATTGTGAACAAGGATCTGTAGCTGCAGGCCCCAGCTTTCATCTAGATAAGATACCTTTAAAGTTATAGGTAAATGAAGTGAAGATACTGATAAAATGTAAAATTGATATAAAATATGTATAAAGTGACCTTTACAATGAACTAGAGCAATTAAAAAACTGTAGGAGGTTGGAACTGGAACTACAAAATGGATAATTAATTTAAAATTGCTATGCTTTTCATAATTAAAGTCACTCTTTTAAGATTTATGAAAATTGTTATATAACCAGTGTAGAGTCATTGCAGTGTGTGTCAGTCAGCATGCAGATGTTTTTGAAAATGAGAGAATGTCTCTAGTCAGACAACAAGTGCTTGTGAGCAAGAAAATCTTTCAACATTTGCTGGAACAACTGGAGCGTGCACTTTGATATTTTCTTTTAGTTTCAAAAGAGAATCTAAAATATGGACACACAAATGTTGACATTTCCCAAATGTACATTACATTTTGTACAATATCAATACAAATTATCAATATTTTTGTTTCAATACCCATACCTGGTGCAAGGTAGCAACAGTAAGTGACATGACACTCATAATAAGCAGATGAACCATCAACTTACACTGATGTGCAAAACTTAAAAACAAAAGTAACTTTTGGACAATGTGTCAGTGCCAGATATCATAGCTCAATGAAACTTGACAACACATAGAAAGAACTGTTGCAGTTAGTACAGAAGGTAACAACTAAACATGCAATGGGATGAACAGAAAATACACTTTTTTCAAAATCAGTAATTGTACTGAAGTCACCTAGATTGATATGCTCCCCTGTACATTACAAAAGATGGAACATGTTTCGTAGTAAGTTATTTCAGCACCAAAGATGGCAATGCATGGTCTGCTGTGTACTCCCGTGCTGGCCACAAGGTTGTCAAGTAGTTCTTCTGGTAGGACATTCTATTTCTCCACCAGCATGACTTACAAGTTCCGAATGGTCATTGATGCATGTAATCTGGGTGTAGTAAGCGGGTGACAGTGCATGACAGCACTGAACAGTACAGATGGAGATGCTCTCGGAACTTGAGGACGTTCGACGAATGGGCTGGCTTGCCTGGTCCCCAACTTAAACCCCACTGAGTACTGGGGAGATACATGGCAGCATGTCCACATCCACGAACGACCATCCACCATTTGTCAACCAAGCTGGTAGAGGAATGGAATGATCTACCACAAGACCATTATGGGTCATGGTGACATTGGCGTAATTATTGTCTCTGAATAAAAATGTCATTTCTGTTCATCTCATTGTGTACTTCTTTGTTACTATCTGTACTATACTTAAGCAGTTCTTTCTCTGCACGTTCCATGTTTTATCAAGCTATGTTACTTGGCCGTGCACATCGCGCAAAAGTTTACTTCATCGTTAAGTTGCGCACACTAGTGTATTTTCAATGTCCATACACATTCTTGAGCCAGATTGTTGCACTTTCCCAAGAGACACGTGCATTGTGTGTTCTTGCCAACAGTAAAGGAATTATTGTCTTAAATCAATGCTGAACACAGACATGTAAAAACATGAAGTAAAACATTAAAAGAAAATTCGTCCTTAAAAAATTAAATGCAATGTGGTACCTATATGACGAAAAATACAAAACTAAATTTACATTCCAGTAACCAGAATATTTGGGATTTTATTACTTGTGAACAGTAAAAGAAAGACAGATCACATGTCAACAAACTCCAGGCATTACTGGTAAGCTATAATAAAATGAAATGAAACTGCCAGTTGACTGGGTGATGAAACTACATCAGTACATTGTTCCATTAACAAGGATGTCCATGTTGAGAGTTCTGTCTCAGAATTGTATCCTTCCTAAGGAATGAAAGTAACTCTCCTGTTTATCACATCACTAGGTGTGCCGAACTATCAGTTTAATAAGTCACAGCTGCAAAATACTAACGCGAATTCTTTACAGACGAATGGAAAAACTGATAGAAGCCGACCTCGGGGAAGATCGGTTTGGATTCCGTAGAAATGTTGGAACACGTGAGGCAATACTGACCTTACGACTTATCTTAGAAGAAAGATTCAGGAAAGGCAAACCTACGTTTCTAGCATTTGTAGACTTAGAGAAAGCTTTTGACAATGTTGATTGGAATACTGTCTTTCAAATTCTGAAGGTGGCAGGGGTAAAATACAGGGAGTGAAAGGCTATTTACAATTTGTACAGAAACAAGATGGCAGTTATGAGTCGAGGGGTATGAAAGGGAAGCAGTAGTTGGGAAGGGAGTGAAGCAGGGTTGTAGTCTATCCCCCATGTTATTCAATCTGTATATTGAGCAAACAATAAAGGAAACAAAAGAAAAGTTCGGAGTAGGTATTAAAATCCATGGAGAAGAAATAAAAACTTTGAGGTTTGCCAATGACATTGTAATTCTGTCAGAGACAGCAAAGGACTTGGAAGAGCAGTTGAACGGAATGGACAGTGTCTTGAAAGGAGGGTGTAAGATGAACATCAACAAAAGCAAAACGAGGATAATGGAATGTAGTCGAATTAAGTCGGGTGATGCTGAGGGTATTAGATTAGGAAATGAGACACTTAAAGTAGTAAAGGAGTTTTGCTATTTGGGGAGCAAAATAACTGATGATGGTCGAAGTAGAGAGGATATAAAATGTAGACTGGCAATGGCAAAGAAAGCGTTTCTGAAGGTGAAAAATTTGTTAACATCGAGTATAGATTTAAGTGTCAGGAAGTCGTTTCTGAAAGTATTTGTATGGAGCTTAGCCATGTATGGAAGTGAAACATGGACGATAAATAGTTTGGACAAGAAGAGAATAGAAGTTTTCGAATTTTGGTGCTACAGGTGAATGCTGAAGATTAGATGGGTAGATCACATAAGTAATGAGGAGGTATTGAATAGGATTGGGGAGAAGAGGAGCTTGTGGCACAACTTGATAGAAGAAGGGATCGGTTGGTAGGACATGTTCTGAGACATCGAGGGATCACCAATTTAGTATTGGAGGGCAGTGTGGAGGGTAAAAATCATAGAGGGAGACCAAGAGATGAATACACTAAGCAGATTCAGAAGGATGTAGGCTGCAGTAGGTACTGGGAGATGAAGAAGCTTGCACAGGATATAGTAGCATGGAGAGCTGCATCAAACCAGTCTCAGGACTGAAGACCACAACAACAACAGGTGTGCACATCTTCATATACCTCAAATGGCTATTGTCAGTTGAGATTTATTTCAGTATTACACCCCAAGACATGGAATTAACTATCCAGCCATTGATCAAAATGGTATGACAGTAATTGTTGAATCATGATTATCGAGATAATGATGGTTTAGATGTGATAGCTTGAAATGAAAATGACTTGGAAATGAGTGGTTTCAATCCCTTAACAGTCACAAGGCCTGCCTGAGCATCCAGGTTTTGTTACTGTCATACCTCCAAAGGTTCCAGATGTGACAGTTTCGAACCATACGGCAGGAAAAGTAAAACCTAATTGCCATTATCTTGTAGCCCTGGAGGAAGGGTGTGATGTCTTCGTCATGGGCAACTCAACAACCTTACTGAAACACATAGCGTGTGGTGCTCGTCACAAGACTATATTCTGTAGCACTTACAGCTTCGTTTTGTATAGTCTAAAGCTGCATGGGCCCAATTAGGCCATTCTTGAAACACTCTGAGCTTGTGTTCTGTCTCTTATGATTTCAAAGTCAATAGGACATTAAACCCTAATCTTCCATCCTTCTTTTTGAGTTCCAAAAGGCATTCAGTGCAAATAAGCCTTTTGTGAGATAATTTTGAATGTGTGGTTAAAAGCCACTGACTTCAGCATCGAATATTGCCATGATTAGTGTAAATGTATTTGAAATGTAAACTTTTCAGTTAGGTCCTCATCTAATTAGGCTCAAATTTCACCCAAGACCTATTTACACAAGAAATACAGTACAGCCTCATTATGTTACATGTTACTGTTTGTCCACTAGTACCTGCTGAAGGACACTCAAATGCATGCTTTATGGCTACAATGTGCCAGCACTGCAGCTTGACTGGACTGAGGGTTTTTGTAAAGTTGAGTGAGTGAGGGGAGAAAAGAGGCGAGTGATGGGAGGGAGGGTTGAAAAAGGGTGGTGATGGCAGTGAGTAGGAATGTGGCACTGGTGAGATTGTTATGGCTGTATGCAGGGTGAGTTGTGCATAGTGCACAGCGACATGTAGTACTAGATTGGAGGGGGAAGACAAAATAGAGACTGTGAGGGAGAGGAGGTGGGTACAGGATGAGTGAAGTTAGGGTCCTGTGGCTTCTTTGAAACTGGTTCCCAGGGATGGCCAGATAATTAGCATGTATCTGTCTACTGACTAGATTTTGGGGATATGCCTTTTTGTGAGACCTTCAGCATAATGGGCAAGGGATTGCTTCGCATTGCAAATGTACTGTCCATGGGTGGCCTGCCTGTATTGGAGTGACTTTTTGGTGTGAAATGGATGGCAACTATCAAAGTACAGGTACTGTAGGTGGTTAGCTGGCTTCAGATGGAACATCTGAGAGGTGGAGTTCAATGTCCAGGAAGGTGGTATATGGGGCTGATGTCCAAGTAAAGCAAATCGGAGAGAAGGTGTTGAAGTTATGGAGGAATGAGGAGAGGGTGTCTTGGCCCCATAGACTGGTGGATGACATTTGGAAACCCTGTTATGTTGTTAATGGATGATACTGTAGTATATAGTGAATCACAGAGCCAGAAAATTGTAGCAGAGTGCAGGAATGCCTCTAGTGGAGTGACACTTCGTGTGAGGACTGACAGTTGACTCTTAACGTATCAAACATTATTATTTATCGCTGTAAACGTGTAGGAGTTGGTGCCTGGGGCACCCTAAAGTGATTCGTATACATAATATTACTTGAAAAATAATCCATTCAAAGAAGCGTAAGGAAATACAGTTCAGAACAGAAAGAAATGGCATACAAAACAATCGTTTGACCAGTTTTTGAGTATTTTTCACCACTCTGGGAACCATTCCAGGAAGGATTGATAGAGGAGACAGAGGAAATTCAAAGAAGAGTAACATGTTTTGTCACATGTTTGTTTAGAAACCACATGACTTTTGAATCAAACAGGAACGAGATATGATAGTGGTTCCTAAAGTACACACTGCCACACATTGTAAAGTGGCTCACAGGATATAGATATAGTTGTAATGAGGATGTGTAATCAGGGTAATTAGTATGAGAGTCATTGTATAAAATTGACATTTAGGACTTGTTGATATTTGTTAGTCAGATTTACCAGTTTGTAACTAACTACTACTTCTGTTGCTCCTGCCTGGGTTTTAGAAAAACTTTCCTTTCAGCATATATTTATTTTCCATGTCAGCAAATGGTAAGTAGGCTGTCATTCCAGACAGTGTTTGTTGGTAATGAGGATCACCCTGTGGCTAAACATGCATTGGTGCACGGCCAGCACATCTTGGCATAGTGTTACACCGTCCAGGTTATCTGGATACTTCACACTAATACCAACCTGTCAGAACTCTGGAGATGGGAACTTGCCCTTCAGTATATCCTCTCTTCTCGTTATCCGCCAGGCCTCAACCTCCTCTAATTTCAAGTTGCCGCCACTCGTACCTCACCAGTCTATCAACAACATCTTTGCCTCTTTACTTCCGCCTCGACTGACATCTCTGCCCAAACTCTTTGCCTTTACAAATGTCTGCTTGTGTCTGTGTATGTGCAGATGGATATGTGTGTGTGTGTGTGCGAGTGTATACCTGTCCTTTTTCCCCCCCAGGCCTCAACCTCCGCTAATTTCAAGTTGTCGCCACTCATACCTCACCTGTCTTTCAACAACATCTTTGCCTCTTTACTTCCGCCTCGACTGACATCTCTGCCCAAACTCTTTGCCTTTACAAATGTCTGCTTGTGTCTGTGTATGTGCGGATGGATATGTGTGTGTGTGCGAGTATATACCTGTCCTTTTTTCCCCCTAAGGTGAGTCTTTCCGCTCCCGGGATTGGGGTGACTCCTTGCCCTCTCCCTTAGAGCCCGCATCCTTTCGTTTTTCCCTCTCCTTCCCTCTTTCCTGATGAGGCGACCGTTTGTTGCGAGAGCTTGAATTTTGTGTGTGTGTGTGTGTGTGTGTGTGTGTGTGTGTGTGTGTGTTTGTGTTTGTTTGTGTGTCTATCGACCTGCTAGCGCTTTCGTTTGGTGGGTCTCATCATCTTTGTTTTTATATATATATATATATATATATATATATATATATATATATACGAAAGTGCTGGCAGGTCGATAGAAACACAAACAGACACATACATACACACAAAATTCAAGCTTTCGCAACAAACTGTTGCCTCATCAGGAAAGAGGGAAGGAGAGGGAAAGACAAAAGGAAGTGGGTTGTAAGGGAGAGGGTAAGGAGTCATTCCAATCCCGGAAGCGGAAAGACTTACCTTAGAGGGAAAAAAGGACGGGTATACACTCGCACACACAAACACATATCCATCCACACATATACAGACACAAGCAGACATATTTAAAGACAAAGCGTTTGGGCAGAGATGTCAGTCGAGGCGGAAGTGCTTCTCAGGCTTGTCTGACATTTGGCATTACCCCCAAAGGCCTCACACTTAAAGTTCCCATCTCTGGCTGCAACCCTTCTTTCCATCAGTCCCTATACCAGTTCCAAACTGAGCAATCCATTGCCCTCACCCACCTAATCCTTCACCTACACATCAACTCCTTCCGCCTCGACTGACATCTCTGCCCAAACTCTTTGTCTTTAAATATGTCTGCTTGTGTCTGTATATGTGTCGATGGATGTGTGTGTGTGTGTGTGTGTGTGTGTGTGTGTGTGTGTGTGTGTGTGTGCGAGTGTATACCCGTCCTTTTTTCCCCCTAAGGTAAGTCTTTCCGCTCCAGGGATTGGAATGACTCCTTACCCTCTCCCTTAAAACCCACTTCCTTTCGTCTTTCCCTCTCCTTCCCTCTTTCCTGATGAGGCAACAGTTTGTTACGAAAGCTTGAATTTTGTGTGTATGTATGGGTCTGTTTGTGTTTCTATCGACCTGCCAGCGCTTTCGTATGGTAAGTCACATAATCTTTGTTTTTAAATATATTTTTCCCGCGTGGAATGTTTCCCTCTATTTTATATATCCCTCTATTTTTATATATATATATATATATATATATATATATATATATATATATATATACACTCGCACACACACACATATCCATCCACACATATACAGACACAAGCAGACATATTTAAAGATGTCTGCTTGTGTCTGTATATGTGTGGATGGATATGTGTGTGTGTGCGAGTGTATACCCGTCCTTTTTTCCCCCTAAGGTAAGTCTTTCCGCTCCCGGGATTGGAATGACTCCTTACCCTCTCCCTTAAAACCCACTTCCTTTCGTCTTTCCCTCTCCTTCCCTCTTTCCTGATGAGGCAACAGTTTGTTGCGAAAGCTTGAATTTTGTGTGTATGTTTGTGTTTGTTTGTGTGTCTGTCGACCTGCCAGCACTTTCATTTGGTAAGTCACATCATCTTTGTTTTTAGATATATATTTCCTACGTGGAATGTTTCCCTCTATTATAACCATATATATATATATATATATATATATATATATATATATATATATCAATATAATGGAAGGAAACATTCCACGTGGGAAAAATTATATATAAAAACAAAGATGAGGTGACTTACCGAACAAAAGCGCTGGCAGGTCGATAGACACACAAACAAACACAAACACACACACAAAATTCAAGCTTTCGCAACAAACTGTTGCCTCATCAGGAAAGAGGGAAGGAGAGGGGAAGACGAAAGGAAGTGGGTTTTAAGGGAGAGGGTAAGGAGTCATTCCAATCCCGGGAGCGGAAAGACTTACCTTAGGGGGAAAAAAGGACAGGTATACACTCGCACACACGCACATATCCATCCACACATACAGACACAAGCAGACATATTTAAAGACAAGTCTTTAAATATGTCTGCTTGTGTCTGTATGTGTGGATGGATATGTGCGTGTGTGCGAGTGTATACCTGTCCTTTTTTCCCCCTAAGGTAAGTCTTTCCGCTCCCGGGATTGGAATGACTCCTTACCCTCTCCCTTAAAACCCACTTCCTTTCGTCTTCCCCTCTCCTTCCCTCTTTCCTGATGAGGCAACAGTTTGTTGCGAAAGCTTGAATTTTGTGTGTGTGTTTGTGTTTGTTTGTGTGTCTATCGACCTGCCAGCGCTTTTGTTCGGTAAGTCACCTCATCTTTGTTTTTATATATATATATATATATATATATATATATATATATATATATATATGTGTGTGTGTGTGTGTGTGTGTGTGTGTGTGTGTGTGACTTGCCAGGGTTGATGGACACGCAGACAAACACAAGCATGCACGCGGGATTCAAGCTTTTGCAACCAGCGGTTGCTTCATTGGGGGGGGGGGGGGGGGGGGTATGTGGGTTTTGGGGGAGAAAGTGGGGAGTCGTTCCAGTTCCGGGAGCGGGGGGACTTGCCTTAGGGGGAGGAACCGCTCCCGGGATTGGAATGACTCCTTACCCTCTACCTTAAAACCCACATCCTTTCGTCTTTCCCTCTCCTTCCCTCTTTCTTGATGAAGCAACTGCTGGTTGCAAAAGCTTGAATTTTGTGTGTGTTTGTTTGTGTGTCTATTGACCTGCCAGCGCTTTTGTTTGGTAAGTCTCATCATCTTTGTTTTTAGATATATTTTCCCCACGTGGAATGTTTCCCTATATTATATTCATATATATTGTATATTATTTATGTATTATACCTTGTATTTAAATATCACATTCTTATACTAGCAAGCTTTTCTTAGAGCACACCTTTGAATGATGTAATGAAATACCAGTAAAGGAACAATGAGCTAGCTTACTCTGAGCAACCGTTCTTGAGAAATGACCATTGTACAAGCTTGTGAATCATCATGGAGGAACTGCAGTCAATGACAAGCTGAAATTTAAGTCTTTGTGTATTTCTCCAAACAGTGGATTACATTAGAGTGGACGGACTGTTCATTCTATAACCTCATAGTTAGGTGTTCCCCATATTAGGAAAACAAAAAATACATAATACATATTTATAGAGCAATTGATATGTTAATGTACTTCTTCCTTTTATATTGCACCAAGCATTGTCAGAAACAAAAATAGTTCATGAGGTTTACTCACTTGGATTGCATTAATGCACTGCATCTGTGCGGAAGTTAGCATGGCATTCATGTTACTTGATATGGTTAAAAATAAGTTCATCTATTGGTTCTGCTACTGGATTCATCGATGGAGTGGGAGTTGGCCATTAATAAATTCATTAGGCTCCACTTAAATTCTACTTTATTAGCAGCCAAACTTTTTATGGATGCTGGCAAGCTATTGAAAATGTATTTCCCTGATTAATGGGCAATTCTCTGGAGTGAGCAATTGGAACTCATGAAGATCATTCTTTTTCCGGGTATTGAACTTGTGAACTGAGGTATTGATTTCTCGCATATGACAAATTTCATCAAGAATAAATTCGCTGGCAGGTGGCAGGTAGTATACTCAGTTCTTTCAACAAGCTTCTGCACAACATACTAAAATTTACTTCCCAACCAAGTCATACTTTTGGAACCAGAAAAATTTAGTTCAGCTTGATGAATTACCACAAAATACAAAACCTGGAGCATTGAGTTATGATGTGCCATATTATATAGTATGATCTATTTAATTTAAATTTACATTTGCAGTTTTCTTTGCTACTGTGAGTATAATTTTCAGGTAATGCATCCAATGGGGTGGGATGCCTTTGGACTTCCTGCAGAAAATGCTGCCATACAGCATAAAGTGGAGCCTCACCAATGGACTGAGAGTAACATTTCTCACATGAAAACCCAATTGCAGAAACTTGGTTGCAGTTTTGACTGGAAAAGAGAGCTGGCAACTTGTGACCCTAAATATTACCAATGGACACAATACATTTTTCTAAAATTGTATGAAGCTGGCCTAGTCTATCAAAAGGAGGTAACACATATTTCAAGTGTAATATTGTTAGTATTTAATGTGATCCTCAGTCAGTAGGAGTTTGTGAAACATTTTGAAAATAAGTGTTCTGTCATTTATTCACAAGTTTTATATCTAGCTATTCCTCAAATATTTTCAGTCTCTAGTAAGTAGTCTTACATTTGTATCTTTCATTTTGCTTATGGAGAAATCATTTTGCATACCAAAACCCAATATAATTATTTTTCAGTTCTATAGGGTCATTATTCTTTGTTACTTGCTCCAGTTTTGATACCAGTAAAGCTATTTGTTAATTTGTCCGAGTATAAATACCATAATTCTATGGATTAAGAAAACTGTTTATCATAGCTGCGAATGTTTTCATACACATAGTAATCAAGATGATGGAAAAGATTTAATTTGTTGTGATTTGTTATCAGTTTCATACTCAGTGCAGAACCCATAAAAATTCCTGTTTCTGTGACTGGCCAAAAATTAATAATGTAGTTTTAAGTAAAATAATAAACTGTCATCAATTCAGTTAGAACCCCATTGCTATGTCTGTGAACCAGATTTTGTACGGAACATTGTCACTGTCACAAATATTTTACATTGAAAATATTGCAGAGGCGAACTAAGTAGTACAAATAACTAGTGTGTAATGTAATAAATAGCACAAAGTTGCTGCTGCTTTTTGAATATATTGATTCACTAAATTCAGAACTAGCTTTAAGTTCTCATTTGAGTTAGTACCTTATATTTGGGACTGTCAGTTCAACATGTGGGATACACAAAGGTCATTTATATGAGGATATGTATAATCTAATGTGCAGAAACTTCCTGGCAGATTAAAACCGTGTGCCGGACCGAGGAATCGAACTCAGGACCTTTGTCTTTTGTAGGCAAGTGCTCTACTGAGCAACCCATGCATAATTCACGACCCATCCTCACAGCCTCAATTCTGCCAGTACCTTGTCACCTACCTTTCAAACTTCACAGAAGCTCTTCTGCAAACCTTCGCAGAAGAACTTCTGTGGAGTTTGGAAGGTAGGAGACAAGGTACTGGCGGAATAGAGGCTGTGAGGATGGGTTGTGAGTTGTGCTTGGTAGCTAAGTAGAGCACTTGTCCATGAAAGATGAAGGTCCCAGGTTCGAGTCTCGGTCCAGCACACAGTTTTAATCTGCTGGGAAATTTCATATCACCATACACTCTGCTGCAGAGTAAAAATCTCATTCTAATGTACAGAAGTTTGAGTTATGAAATACTTTTACTGTAGTTTGTGCTGCAGCTAGTATTTGAGAATGGAGGATTCAGTGGTGACCTGTCAACTGGATGTTAAACCTCAGTTACTGAAAGTTACAGATTTTTTTGTGTCTGTGTGTGTGTGTGTGTGTGGGGGGGGGGGGGCCTCATGTGGGGGTGCGGCAGTGGCATGGAGACATGGTGTGGGCATGCACAGGAGGGAGAGGGAGAGAGAGAGAGAATATAAACTTTTCATTTTATTGGTGAGGACTGCAAAGTGGTAAAAGATATTCCATGTATTTTGTAAGGGTCCTTCTTCTTCTTCTTCTTCTTCTTCTTCTTCATTTTCATCGCCTCCTCCTCCTTCTTGCTTTTCAGGTTTTGGCTAAGATAAGCTTATTTCTGTCATCATTCTCTCCTTGGTTTGCCCACTGACCTCCACAGTGGTTCATAATCCAAAATATGCAGAACACATTCCTTTTATTCTGTTTGATCTGTGCAGCAGCTTTCTCTGTCATAAATTTTATGCATATTTCTACTCTTATGTAGTTGTTCCTGATTTTGTCCTGTCTGCTGCAACCTTTAACAGATTTGGAAAATTTCATTTCTAATGTTTATAGTCACATAAGAACAGTGAAACACCGAATTCCCTTGGTGGGACAGTTTGCATGCTTCCACAAAACAGACTGTAGTTGCAGCTACATTGGAGAGGTATGTGTGGAAGGGCCAGACAAACATTTCATTTCTATAGAGGTGCAGCAGCATTTTCAGTAATTTCAGGGGCAACAGTCTGGAGTATGATTGGTTATTCTGGCCTTGTCACATTAGCCAACATAGCCTTGCTGTGGTTGTAAAGCAAACAGCTGAAAGCAAAGGGGAAGTGCAGCCATTATATTTCCCAAAAACCTGCCACTGTACTTTATGGTTTAATTACAATGGCATCCTCTTGGATAAAATGTTCAGGAGTTAAAACAGCCACCCTTTCCATTCTCCAAGTGGGGACTACTCATGAGGCTGCTGTCTTTAGGGTAGGGGGATTAGTGTTTCCCAGTTCATAGTGAGGAATGTTAACATCATTTAATAATGTAAGTAAGTTAGAGAATTTCAAAGGGAAGATAGAAAGGCTGAAGCTATAGTGAGAATTAGTGTAGGGAGGTGGCAGGAGAAACAGGACCTCTAATCAGATGAAGACAGGGTTACAAATATAAAATCAAATAGGTGTAGTGCAAGAACAAGTATGATAATGTATAAGAAAATAGAAATGCTGGTGATCTACTTTCAACTACATAGTGAACCTATCATAGGTATGAAGCCACAGTGGCCAACAGTAGGAAAAGTATACAGGGTGATTCACAAAGATATGCAGATATTTTAATGTGTTATTTTAGAAGTAAAACTAAAGAAAAAAGTTCAGATAAACATAGGTCCGAAAATGTTTAGTTACAGAGTTATGGCTAGTAAAAGATTTTGACTGAAATTTAGCAACTTCGCTAATATGAAGCCATCGCAAAACTGAATGAGGTTAAAGTAAAGCACCTAAATCAGGATGGTGGACGTGGGTTTGAACTGTCGTTCTCCCGAATGCGAGTCCAGTGTGCTAACCACTGTGCCACCTCGCTTGGTACATAAATATTCAGTCAGGTCTTGATAAGATGGAGTGGTGCAAAGATTGGTGACATGCTTTTAATGTTCAGAAGTGTTAGATTATGCATTTCACAAAATGGGGAAAAAAAATGTCGTATCCTATGACTACAATATCAATGAGTCACAGTTGGAACCGAGTCACAGTTGGAATTGACCAACTCACAAAAATACCAGGATTGAACACTTTGTAGGGATATGAAATGGAATGAACACACTGGTTCAGTTGTGGGTAAAGCAGGTGGTAAACTTTGGTTTATTGGTAGAATACTGGGGAAGTGCAATCAGTCTGCAAGGAGATTGCTAACAGATGACTTATGCAACACATTCTAGAACATTGCTCAAGTGTGTGGGACCCACACTATAGGACAAATGGGGGATATTGACCTTATAGAGAGAAGGGCACCATGAATGGTCACAAGTTTGTTTGACCCATAGGAGGGTGTTACCAAGATGGTGAAGAAATTGAACTGGCAAACTCTTGAAGATATGTGTAAATTAACCCGAGAAAGTCTATTAATAAAATTTTGAGAACCGGCTTCAAATGATGACTAGGAATATGCTACAACCCCCTACGTATCGCTCACTTAGGGGTCATTGGAGCAAGATTAGAACAATCACAGCATACACAGAGGCATTCGAACAATCATTCTTCCCATGCTCCATAAGTGAATGGAACAGGAAGAAACCCGAATAACTTATACAATAGGACGTTCCCTCTGCCAAGCACTTCACAGTTGATGCAAAGTGTAGATGTACAAGTAGATATCATTCTGTTACTCAGATATCAATGTGTAACCCTACATCTACCTAACTGACAAATGGTGATTGCAGTAGTTGGAACAATTTATTCATTAAATAATTAAAAATAGGAAACTGTTTTGAGGTTTTTGTAATTTGTTTTTGCATGTGACGTGATACAGATGGACGCCACACATTTTCTTTTGTGTTAGCAGAAGAGCCAACACCGCGTTAGAGTGGAGGCCGAGATGCACGCATTTTAGTTCATGCAGGCTGGCGTGAGGAGGGAAGAACTATACCGACATGAGGTCTGGAACATGACAAGGAATGAGAATTCAGAAAGCGGACGTAATTACTTTGATACTTAACTTTAATCCATTAATGATGAACGTCGCTCTTGAAGGTACATGATTCACAATATTATCTGTTCAGAATACATTCTTGAAGTAATTATAGTAACTGAATAGGGCGCCT
This sequence comes from Schistocerca americana, assembly GCF_021461395.2. NCBI lineage: Eukaryota > Metazoa > Arthropoda > Insecta > Orthoptera > Acrididae > Schistocerca > Schistocerca americana. Next base: position 131,203,847 of record NC_060123.1, on the reverse strand, counting down.
TGCTAGTTCGTAGCAAATGACGTAGCTGAAGGCTATGCTAAACTGTCGTCTCTGCAAATGAGAGCATATGTAGACAGTGATTCATCGCTAGCCACGTCGGCTGTACAACTGGGGCGAGTGCTATGGAGTCTCTCTAGACTAGACCTGCCATGTGGCGGCGCTCAGTCTGCAATCACTGATAGTGGCGACAGCGGGTCCGACATATACTAACGGACCGCGGCCGATTTAAAGGCTACCACCTAGCAAGTGTGGTGTCTGGCGGTGACACCACATTTTCAATGTGTGACAGAGTTTGCAGTATTATCACGAATTACAGTGCCTGTGGCCATTTGTATTTGTTCTGTGATGTGGCATCTCGTCTTGGAGTAATAAGGTGCGCTACGAGTAAGGAATGTGCCTTGACAATGCTGACAATGTCACAATGAGCAAAAGACGTCCACAGAAATATTAAATCGTTCTTTTGTCCACGTAATATCACAGTCTAATGTCCAATGCTAAACTGAATGAACAAGTAGTATTTCTTGTTATTAACTGTTGTAATGTTATATGTTGGGATACAATACAAGCAGTTATCAGAAGTAGCAGTATGTGTGTTCCTTTATAGAAATTTGAGAGACACACTGCACTGATGTAGTCAAGAAGAATATTAACTATAGATGCAGCCTGTTCAAAACTGAAGATAACAACAAATCTGAAAGTTAATAAACATAGACAAGGCGTCTCTTGTATGAGTGATCCGGCACATATTTTTTCCAAATGTTTGTACCTTTATTTATATCCTGGTTCTCCACATTAAAGAGTATTCATCTGTTACATTTGAGCTAGTTGCTGTCGTTAATGACCAACAAGATTTTCTCCTATTTTTCAGCTTTTTTTTATATGTCAGGTTTATAATTTGCAGTGCCAACATTGTTGATATATGATCAAAAGTATCTTCCATGGAAGTTTCTCACTGTATTTTCTAACTCATTTTATTTAGTTATTTTTTTGCATTAGTTCCTGTTGTTCCCTCTGGAACGTAGGGCCGTGACAAAATTCCTCCACCTGGTACAATTGCTAGCAAGTCTCTTCACTTCACTTCACTCCAGGTTTTCCCATCCTTGCAGCTTCTCTCTTGATCACCCTTTTACTGGTCTGTTTGGGATGACCACGTTTTCTAACTCCTTGAGGGTTCCAGTCCAATGCCATCCTTCCAACAGCTCCATCTGGTTTCCTCAATATATGCCCAATCCAGTTTCATTTTCTTTCCTTGATTTGTATATTGATTGGTTGCTGATTTGTCTCCCTCCAGAGATCTTCATTTGTCATTGTATCTGGCCATCTCACATTTTAAATACGCTGGAGACAGCAGTTGATAAAAACTTGGAGCTGGTTTTTGATGTGGTTAGTCACCTTTCAAGTTTCGCAGCCATACAACAGAACAGCTTTCACATTACTATTGAAAAGCCAGAGTTTGGTCTTCTTTGAGATGTTCTTATTTCTCCAAAAAGAGTACAGTTGTACAAACACACCATTTGCTTTGCGGATGTGACTACGGACGTCCTCCTCAGCACCTCCTGTAGTCATGACTATACTTCTGAGATAGAGGAAAGATTGGACCTGTTCTACGTCCTCTCCAATAACAGCCAGCCTACTCATGATGGTGGAATTTACCCACATTTCTTTGGTTTTGTGAACACTTATCTTGAGGCCTGCAACTTCTGCCTCTCTCTGTAACCTGGCCTGTTTCTCTTTGATGTCTCGATATCATTGTGCCATTAAGCAGATGTCGTCTGTGAAATCTAGATCTTCGAGCCTATCCCGCATCCCCCATTGCACACCTCTCTTCCCTCCCCCTCCCCCCTCCCCCTCCCCTCACTCTCTTCATCATATGGTCCAACACCAAAGGAAATACTCCTGAATTAACATGGAAAGGCTCTGTCAGTTCTCCATTATATAGTACTTGGCATTCATAGTCTTCATACATTTCCTTGGTGATTTTAATAATCTTCAATGAAATACCATATTTTGCAAGTGTATCCCACATGGCTCATTGATTGACAGAGTCAAAAGCCTTGATAAGGTCCACACAGCTTCGAAGTTTTCTAAAATGCGCCTGCTCTCTCCTCAGTTGTGCTTCCACAGAATCCTTAATGTGGTTTAAAATGATTCTTGAAAGTACCTTACTCAGTACTGACAACAGGGTAATGCCCCACCAGTTGTTGCAGTTAGTAACATCTCCTTTTTTGGGTATTTTCATGATAATACCTCATTTCCAATCTGTTGGCAGTTTCTCCTCTCTCCATATATTCTCTAAGAGGATGTACAACAACCAGACAGTGGTGTCCAAATCTGTTTTCAGCATCTCAGATATATTATCTGGTACTGGTGCCTTCCCATTCTTGAACTGCTTCAGCACTATCTGAATTTCTGCTTTCGTGGGTGCATTTACACCAATGCTAGGATTACGATGATTGTATTCCCTTTGTTCTTGTTCTTCTACCTCCCTGCCAAGGTCTCTATTTAGAACTTTGTTAAAGTGTTCCTTCCATCTATGTGATTGTTCTTCATTTTTAGTTAGTACCTCCCCTTTCTTACACCTTATTGGTCGGTTCCTCTGGAAGCTATCCTTGGAGAGCATCTTAGAGATAGCATATATTTCTTTCGCATCCCCCCCTCGGCGCTGCCTGTTCTGCTCTGTCAAACTGTTCATCTATCCATCTTCTGTGGTCTCTTCTCACACTGCTTTTCACTTCCTTATCTGCTGCTCTATAATCAGCTTGTGCCTGTGCTTTTTGTTGCCTGGCCCTGCTCTGGTTTACTATTCCCTTGGCCTCCTTTCTATGGGTGATCTCCGGGTTCCCGGGTTCGATTCCCGGCGGGGTCAGGGATTTTCTCTGCCTCGTGATGGCTAGGTGTTGTGTGATGTCCTTAGGTTAGTTAGGTTTAAGTAGTTCTAAGTTCTAGGGGACTGATGACCTAAGCTGTTAAGTCCCATAGTGCTCAGAGCCATTTTTTATGGGTGATCTTCCTCCAGGTATGTTCGGACATCCAATCTCTCTGTTGGTGATTTTTCAAAGCCAAGTTGTCTCTCACTCACTTGCACAAAAGTATTCTTAACTTCTTTCCACATTTCCTCCATGTTCTTATCCTCAGTCATCTCCATTTTCAGTGCCTGGAATTGATTCTGGAGTTCCAGCTGGGACCCCTCAGCTATCTGTAGATCTTTACTTATGCCAAATCTTCTACTCTTTCTGGAAGCCACACTCTTCCTTCGGAAACTGGCAGTAACAAGGTGATGGGTTGCTACTTGCATCTACTCCTCTTCTACTCCACACATCTTCCAGGCTCCTCCTGAACTTCTTGGATACTGCGACGTGGTCAGTTTGATTTTCTGTGATATGATCTGAGGATACCCAAGTTATCTTATGACATCTCCAATGAGGAAATAAGGGCCCTTGTATTACAGGGTCATGGCTTGTGCAGACGTCACTAAATCTTTCCCCATTGTCATTCATTTCACCCAAGCCATGTACCCCCATTATCTGTTCTAACCCATCATTGTTATCTCCCACCCTGGCATTTATGTCTCCCATAACAATGAGGATATCTTTCTCGCTCACTCTCCTTACAGTCTCTCGTAACAGGTACTTCCTTCTTCTCGACCTCTGATGTGTCTATGGGGGCATAGCATTGGATAATCATCACGTTTCGGATCTTCGTCCTAGAAGACTCTTCTTTGCTGCCTTGGTCAACAATAGCCCAACTCCATTCCAGTGTTCCCCCTCCTCTTCACCTCCTGAGTATAAAAACATAATTCCATCCGATGTCTGCATTTCACCAAACTCTGGCCACCTCACTTCACTCAATCCCAGGATATCAGGCTTATAGTTATTCATTTCCCTGGTCACTTGTTTCAGCTTGCTACTCTCCCTCAAGGTTTGTATATTCCAAAAGCCAATTTTCGTTTTCCTTTTCATGCCAGAGGTCGTCACGAGTTTATCCATCTGCTTTTTTATTCTCATCTCGGTTTCAGTAATCAGGTTATTTAAGATTGGCCCACCACCTCTGAATGCCTTGGTGGGGCTGCCTCCTTATCGGCTAGGCAATGACGATTTACCAGATGTTCAGCGTATGGGCTTGGCATTTCCTCCGTACCCCTATATGTGGTTTAACTGCCAGCATCGGTTAAGTGGAGGAAGTGGAAAGGAAAAGAAAAAGAATGGGCTAGGGATAGGAAAAGGACAGGAGACAGGTTTCCAATAGGCTGTTATGGGACACACTTTGTCTGGCTCCTCCCCTTCGGCCTGTCTGGCATGGGTGACCCTGCTGGTAGCTACGATACCACCAGCATAGCCCTCCAGATCCAGAGCACGCAAACCATCTCTCCCACACGGACAGTGCTGCGGTAAGGCGGTGTCCCCTTAGGAGGGTATTTAAGGAGGAATACTGTTTCGTATTGTTAAATTGAAAAGGTGACATCTATATTCGTATACCATCAACCAAAATATGTACTTTATTTATGTTAATGAAGTATGCTTACCTCTTTGGTATCAAAGTAATCTACCTCCAAAAAACATTGATTTGAAACTATCAATTGTTTGACATGTAATTTGTTTAGTATCAAACAACAAGAAGTCTAGAATTGAATAACAGCAATATTATGGAAAGTGTAGATTGCTACTCACCACATAGAGGAGGTATTGAGTCGCAGGCAGACACAATGAAAAAGATATGTATTCATAAGTTTTTGGACAAATTCCTTCTGTAACAGAGGACACACACACACACACACACACACACACACACACACACACACACACACGAGATGATTGTCTCTAGGCACTTGGGCTTCAGCTTCCGGAGAGAATTGCAGTGTGTGTATGAGTTTTGAATGTGTGTGTGTGTGTGTGTGTGTGTGTGTGTGTGTGTGTGAGAGAGAGAGAGAGAGAGAGAGAGAGAGAGAGAGAGTGAGTCCTACTTCAGATTGAGAACTTTGTCCAAAAGCTTACAATTGTGTACCGTATTTTAGCAGTCATTCTTTTTTTACCTGCCTGTGACTGAATGCCTCCTTTATTTGGTGGGTAGGGCAATCCACCCTTCCCATAATATGTTTAGTAGACTTCTCATAAAATTTAGGTCTTAAACACAATGAATCAGCTATATCAAAAATGGAAATTTCGCGATCTTGCCTCCTCTTGGGCAAATTTATTTGAGCAGCTACATGTCTGTTACCTGTGGCTGCTCATTTATACCCATTCCATGTAATTGAGTTGCATTGTTATCATGTTCTGTGGCCTGTTGTATTGTCTCTTGTTCCACTACAAACCATGTAGACTTCAGTCTGTTATTAGAGTTACTGATTCTGACATAATGTTAATTTTCTTTGAATTTTAATAATATTTCTTAGATAATTCTAAGTAGTTTTTGTAGTGCACAACTAATGCAGGATCTTTACTTTTCTTGCCAACACATACATCTCCCTTTTTCTTTCACGAGATACTTTAGTCCCTCTAGTGATCCATGCATTGTTACATTGCTGAAAAACATTTGTCCTGAGTTATGAATTATTCTAAGTGATTTCCACTAAGGATAATTGATATTGTAAGGCACTGTCATATTGTAGAGGGGGACCAAAGGATGAGGATAGTAAGCTGGTTCAAATGGATTTAGGTCACAGTAGGTATTCAGAGGTGAAGAGGCTCGCAAAGGATAGAGTAGTGTCGAGAGCTGCATCCACCCAGTCATCAGACTAAATACGAGTACCACAACAATACTAGTCACATAACTTATTCCTGTCAACACAATCAGTTATTTTTTCCAAAATCTGAGAGACTTAATTGTGTCTTTAATTTATATGTCAGTAATTTTTAACAATTATTTTAATGTAGACTGTACAATACTATGGAAAAGAGAGACTGCTACTTACCATAACGATGATATGTCAAGTAGCAGGAAGACATAATGAAAAGACTGTTACACATTAAGCTTTCAACCAAAGCCTTCTTCAGAAAAAAATGGGCGTGTGTGTGTGTGTGTGTGTGTGTGTGTGTGTGTGTGTGTGTGTGTGTGTGTGTGTGTGAACAGTCTTTTCATTGTGCCTGTCTGCAGTTCAGCACCTCCTCTTTGTTGTAAGTAGCAATCTATCCTTCCCATAATATTGTTGATATTCCAATGTGGAGTTTGCATGTTTTAAATACCCTTGGCCGGCCATGGTGGCCGAGCAGTTCTAGGAGCTTCAGTTCGGAACCGTGCGACTGCTACGGTCGCAGGTTCGAATCCTGCCTTGGGCATGGATATGTGTGATGTCCTTAGGTTAGTTAGGTTTAAGTAGTTCTAAGTTCTAGGGGACTGATGACCTAAGATGTTAAGTCCCATAGTGCTCAGAGCCATTTGAAATACCCCTGTACTATTTGGGATAATTCATTTTTTAAGGTGCTGTGCCTCAGTTAGTAAAAATGGAACCCATATAAGATCTCTTTGTTGTCCATCCGACTTTTAAAAATCCGCCGGCGCGGTGGCCGAGCGGTTCTAGGCGCTTCAGTCCGGAACCGCACGACTGCTACAGTCGCAGGTTCGAATCCTGCCTCGGGCATGGATATGTGTGATGTCCTTAGGTTAGTTAGGTTTAAGTAGTTCTAAGTTCTAGGGGACTGATGACCTAAGACGTTAAGTCCCATAGTTCTCAGAGCCAGCCATTTGTTAAAAATCCTTTTTCTCAGGAATGTATCAAGCTGAATTTAAGTCAGTTCAGTTAAAAAGATATGCCCATTTGTGTCACACATGTTAATATTTAACAACTAAAACAATCAATTACTTACAAAATAATTTAACTGGATAGATTAAAAATTTACTCTCCAAGCGGCGGAAACACACACACACACACACACACACACACACACACACACAGAAGACGGTTGTAATTGGCATGCTTTCAGATCCAGTGGCTCCTCCTTCAGGGAGAAGGATTGAAGGGGAAGGATGAGGGGTGAAGGAAAAGGACTGGAGATGTCTAGGAAAAGGGGTAGATGTTGGGAAAGCCATCCCAAATCACGGGTCAGGGAAGGCTTACTGCATGGTATGAGAAGATACATGAAAACTGTAAATTTGTAATTATATCACATGATATTTCTGTCTGTTTGTCCATCTGTTAAGACCCCTTTTTCTCTGGAATGTGTCGACATATCAAGCTGAAATTGATCCCTTGGCAGTACAAGAAACATTAGGTTCTAAGTCAGTGCAGCCAAAAGGTATGGCTATTTACGTTGCATATTTTGATACTCACAAACTCATCCATCAGAACCTACAGCATACTTCCCATTGATCTAAAATGATGAAATTTAATGGTAAGTAAGGTTTCACAGTACAAGTAAGGGAAACAATCTGAAAGTATTGATTTTTAATTATATCACATGAAAAAAAATGTTTCTTTTGTTACTTGTTATCCAATGTCAAACTTGAAATTAAAATAATCAATAGTTGTGCATTCAGGCTGACTGGGTCACAGTGGTAAAAGTCAAGCATCAGGCAAGGAATGACTTTATTGCTCGTGTGACACGTTTCAGAATTTATCAGTCATCAGATATACAGGAGCAGTTACTGTACATAGGTTAGTATTTCAAGTTGTATGTGAATGTTTGTGTCACATACAACTTGAAATGCCATATCTATATGCAATAGTTGCTTCTGGATATCTGATGATGGATAAATCCCAAAACATGTCATATGAGCAATAAGATCATTCCTTGCCATTTGTTTGACTTTTACCATTGTGCCCACTCAGCCTGAATGGAGAACTAGTGATTATTATAATATTCTCACTTGCCTCCTGCGTGATTTTGTCACATTTATATCATTAAAACATTCTCGAAAATCTTCGAATCTCTAGGCCCGATATCTTGCCACAGTATCAGTCTTGATGACAGCCAAACATTGTAGAAATTCTCTGATTATATCACATTGTTTAATGTGGTGGACCAGTTCTTCGAATATTACATCTCAGCTTCCATTAAATATTGAACTGCGAAAGTCAATTGCCAGGATCTGTGTAATGGAAGAAATATGCTGTGATATTGTATGTAATATACAACCACTATTACAGTTACATGTATTCTGCAAATATTATTTAATGTCGAATGTTTGCAAGAACTGTCTGCTTTCAAATGTTTTTCTTTAAGCCAACACGTACCCTTAAGCCACTTTTGCTCTTTCTCCCCCACCTCGTTTCCCTACCTAGGACAGTATAATGTCAGCTGTTTGCTGTAATTTTCTGTACTTAGTGGCATTTGTTTTTCACTTTTTAGTCCATGGTGAACTGGGATCCAGTGGATGAAACAGTTTTGGCTGATGAACAAGTTGATGTTAATGGCTGTTCGTGGAGATCTGGAGCAAAAGTGGAGAAAAAACTTCTTAAACAATGGTTCATTAAAACAACACAGTTTTCAAAGTTAGTTTAACTGTTTTTGTTGATACAGTTTTCATATTAGTTAGTAAAAGGATGTTTTAATTGTAAATAAACAGTAACGTTTCTAGTATGCACTTAAAGCATGGTGAAAAAGGCTGGCTGTCTTCGTTTCATAAGATGGAGCACTCAGCAGTATGTGCACGTGCAGCTGCCACCCCCTGCCCCTCCCCATCGACACCCCGCCCCCCTCACACATACACACACACACCACTCCCTCCACTACCATCACTCCCTGTGCTGTTTGGCAATGATGATAAAGTTGACCCTTGGCATGGCTGGCCAGAAAAGCCAGAGCTGTGCCTTGCTCTATGTTCATAATGGTGAGACAAGAGAAGAGGTGAGGTAGGAGGGTAGAACTGTCTCCGTCCTGCAGTGCTGACACCATTGCCCTGGTTTTGTTCTTATACAGAAGCAGAGGTGACATGTGGAAATATTGATAGCACTTGGAGACAAATGAATGTCTTCCAACTAGTGCCAGTTTTCTCAGCCTGCAGTCAGCACCAGTAAAAAAGGGTCAACTTATCACGGCCAGATAGTATGTTGTCTTTCCCCATCTCCCTTTTAGCATGGGGAAAAAATTTCTGAGGTGATGAAGTGCAGAAACTCCCCTGTTATGAGACAACTTTGTACTTGGTATTTGAGGCTCCCAGCTTTTTAACATATTACTGCCACATACCTACCAACATCCATACCTAAAAAATCTATGCCCTTAACCCACACACAGAAACATACACCATAAAATCTGTGAATTACAGCACTGTATTACCTTTAACAATCAGCTTTATTTACTTACGCAAAGGGTTATAAGACTTTGCTAATTTCTGTAATTCTTTTATTGCTTATCGGCTACTGTTACAAGTATGATCCTTTGGACATTGCTTCAGTCATTCGTTCATAATAACATTAATATGTTGTATTTGTAACTGTGTCATTCCCATGTCTGTCTCTTTTAATATGCTTTTTCAATTATATAAATAAAATATGTGGAGCATGCAGTCATTGGTTCATATGCATATTAAGCCATTTTCTCATTGTGTAATGAAACCTTAATTTACATCACACTGTCTTAAAGTTAAAATCTACAGTTTTTTTAAAAATTTTTAGATTTGCGAAATTGTTCATGTTCTCCTCAACAAAAAAAGTATATTGTGTTTCAAATACTTACATTTAATGTCCGAAAAAAACTGTTGTCGCTCATTGATAAGTTGACTGACTAGCACTCATAATAATAATAGTAGTAACAATAACAGCAGCAAAAGTAGTAGTAATAATAAGAATGATAATAATAATGTAAATCCTTTCAGATCCCTACTTGATGGTCTTGATGACCCTTGTCTGAAGAACTGGCGTGATGTTATTGACTTACAGAGACACTGGATTGGTGAATGTAATGGAACCACATTACAGTTTGAATTAGTTGATGTGCCTGATGCCAACACCGATAATAATTCCAAACGAACTCTAACTGTGTGGACTGAAACCCCAGAGTTCATTTTTGGTGCATCATTTATTGCTGTTTCCCCAAACAGTGTTCTGGACCAACTATATGGAAGATGTGAGCAGAATATTTGTTCAAAAGGCTTTGTGAAACTTCCAATATTTGCCAAAAATCCATTTACTGCTCAGTTGCTTCCAGTATTTGTGACTGACCAGGTGGAGTTCAGCGAAGGCACGGACACTCACCTGGGCATACCAGGAATTTCTGACTCTGATAAAGACCTTGCCCTTTCTGCTAATATTCCAATATTTAGCATTCCTGAGGAAGAATGTAGTACTCCCGAGTTTTCAAGTAGTAACAGTTCTGTACGAGAACAGATCTGCCACATTGCCAGGCAACGAGGCATTGGTGGATACCCGACAAGTTCAAAACTTCACGATTGGCTGATATCTAGACAGCGATACTGGGGCACGCCTATACCAATGGTACATTGTTCTAACTGCAAAGGGCCCCAGCCAGTTCCAGTTGCCGAACTGCCTGTTGTATTACCACAACTGCGAGGGAAAGAGAGATTGTCAATGAAGGAAGCAACTGCTTGGCTACACACGAAATGTCCCAGGTAAGTAACTTGTCAATATCTGATGCAAAACAAATGTTAGAGTATCAGCATAAGAAATGTAGACCCATTTATTTTCTTGTTGAGATTTTGTATAGATACAGGTAATATTACCCTTCTAAGTACTGTGTTTCCAGACTTCATTATATCATCTACTAGGGTCACTGAATCATGTGGCTCAAGGAGGTGCAAGATTAAGACAGTCTCATTTCATATGGTAGTAAGGAAAGAGGTTCTTATGGCAAACTGACAAGCCAAATAAGTACAGATGAATAATAGACCCACACTGAGGAAATCCTCAAGGATGTGATACAACTTGGAAAAAGATATGTAATACTTGTTTATAAATGAACTGATATATTAATGTTAAACAAAAACAATTTGGGAGCCATATTTACACAGATTTACTTACTTGTTCATTTAAATAAATACCGTACTTACTCGAATCTAAGTCGCACTCAAATCTAAGCTGCACCTGAAAAATGAGACTCGAAATCAAGGGGGGGGGGGGGGGGGGGAAATCCTGAATCTAAGCCGCACCTGAAATTTGAGACTTGAAATTTCAAGGGGAGAGAAAAGTTTTAGGCTGCACCTCCAAATCGAAACAAAGTTGGTCCATTGTAATATGAGACACAATTTAGGTCGAATGAATGACGATACAGCTACAGTGGTGTGGTTTGAGTCGTAAGCTTAGCAGTTAAGCTTTACCAGGTAGCCATTGCTATGTGTCAGGCGCTCCGTCCGTATTTATACGGGTACCCTTCCTTTTTCACGTGCTTCGTATGGTTTGAATTGATTGCTTATTTTTCTTTGATAAGTGTCGTTCTCTTTGTTTTAGGTGTTTACATCACTCTAAGCTGAAAAAGCATGTATGTATTGTTTGTCGCATTCTGATAATGTGTGTTTAAAAGAGAGGAATCGTCTCATTAGCGAAACAATGGCAAGAGACTGCTGTTTGTTGTTACTGCTGCTTTCTTCGATAATGATCAACAAGAACCAAATAATAGACTGCGTATGAAAGATGTTCTGAACGAGAGTTTAGCGAAAATTTTTCTCCGTTTGAAAATCTTTGCAGACGCCTCTTTAGTACATTATATTTTGCACAGAAATTAGAGTCATCTTAGATTTAAAAATCTAGTCAATTGCCGTGCTTCATTTCTGACTGTACCACTATTAGGCATAAGAATAATACGAATATAAACATGACATGATATGTATATTCTTCCTCGTTTGCTGTTGTCTCACTCAAGTTTCGTAGTTTATTAGGCAGACGGGATTTAAATGAGATGGCAGCAAACATGAAACAATACATGGCAAAATGTTTATATTCGTATTATTCTTATGGTGAAGAGAATACTGCATGTGATTCACAATACATAAAAGTTCCTATTAGCAACCATCTCTTCTCTCAGGTAGGAAAAAATTCAGAACGTAGAGTTCTGACAAACATCCCACACAGTCTTGCCAGTCGGATTTTCATAGTACATTGAAATGCTGTGACATTCGAAGATGAACAATACGGAATTTGTATTTACTTCGTTGGATAATGTATGAAAATGCAGTGGTCGAAACTCGGAGCGGAGAAAAAAGCTCATCTTCCACCTTTTTTTTTAATTTATTTACTGACGCAGAGGTTTTGACGCCAGTATTTATCTTTGTGTAGTGCCTCGTATATTCGACGGTAGAACTTAGTTGTGGCGGCACGTAGCAACATTTTTCAGAACTTCCGCTTACTTTGCACTTGATTCTAAGCTGCAGGCAGTTTTTTGGATTACAAAAACCGGAAAAAAAGTGTGGCTTAGGTTCGAGTAAATACGGTAAATTTATTATTGTACTGAAGCTGTGCCAATGTTGGATATTTTGTAGCAGTCACATTATAAGATAGAGTTTGTAATAAGTACATCAAACAATGGAAACTCCAAGTAGGAATACAATGATTGCTACTTGCCATAAAGAAGACACATTAAGTTGCAGACAGGTACAATTAGAAGACACATACATAAAGCTTTCGATCACAGCCTTCATCAGTATTAGAAACACACACACACACACGATTTATACACACAAACAAGCACACCTCACACACACGACTGCTAAGTAGTGCAGCTTTGACAGCAATGCAGCTATCATGTGGGTTGCAAGCAGCAATTGCAGTTGGGGCTAAGAAGGGGAAGAGGGAAAGAGATGATAAGACAAAGGGGTGGAAACTGTTGGGTGGAGGTTGTGGGGACAGTAGTTACCATAGGTTGAGGCTGGGATAATTATGGAAGTGGAGAATGTGTTGTAATGGTAACTCCCATCTGTGCAGTTCAGAAAAGTTGGTGTTGGAAGGAGGGATACAGAGGGCTTGGGTAGTGAAGCAGACATTGAAATCAAGTGTTTTATGTTCAGCTTCATGTTGAGCCACAGGGTGGTGTACTTTGCTCATAGCCACAGTTTGGCAGTGGCCGTTCATGCTGGTGGACAGCTGGTTGGTAGTAATACCAAAGAATTCACTCAACACCTCAACTACGAGGTGAGTGGTTGCCTTTACTGTGCATTCTGCCTGTCACTTTCCAGAATGTTTTTAAGTAAGAAATGAAAAGAAAAAGAAAAAAAATTGAGAGTATAAATTTTGAAGTGATAAGGGAGTATAATGTTTGCAACATTAATTGGATTTTCTGTCTGTGCATGCTGTTCTGTAAAATTATATTTGTTTGGTCATGAACCAGCTTTTGGCTTCACCATCAGATGACAACTGAATGTTGCAAATACAGATAAAATTTCATGCAATTTACACAAATATTATTCATACTGAGGATAGAAAAGATTCAAAAATAGTAACATGTGGAGTGTTTACATAGGAAAGTATTACATTTTTTTGTCATGCAGAAATAGTTCTATTAAATGAAAGAGGAAACATGAAGTGTGTGTGTGTTTTTTTTTTTAATGTGGAGATACATTTAACAACTAATGAAAAGTAGAGTTGAATTTTTGTAATAACTCTTCTTATTGAAGCTGAGTTTAGGTTTTCCATCTAGTATTTGTAACTAAAACATATTTTAACAGAGAAGAAAAAGGAAATTGAGTTTGGTCATTTAATACTAACCTTGAATTCTGTCATACTTCCTTGATTTCCAGTAGGATCATCTTTCTGATTTTCTTAACAGAATACAAATCTTCACATTCTAAACCATATGACTGGTTTTCTGTAAAAGATCCTATCAAAGGTTTGAAAGTACCTAGACATAAAAAACTTCGTTTCATCGCTCAGTTAGCGTAACAATTTCTTAGTGACAAAACAATTAATACTTTCCTTTGTTAACACTCTGCATGTAATTATTTTTGTATCTTCTGTATAAATATTATCTGTGTAAATCCTTACCATGTTACCTATGATACCAATAATAAATGACCAAAAGACAGGCCATCAGTAATCTTAATAGAGGTGTCACTAGATTGCAGGACATAATGGCTGAATATGTTACCCCCATTGTAGCAACGTCAGCAAATTACCTCCAAACATTAGATATTTACATACATAGTTCAAAGTCAGCTTAGAGGAATGCTGTTGTTGAGAAGACAGTGACTAAGTTAGAAAAGATATAACCAAAGATTAAATTCGTATTAAAAAGAAATATATTCCAACCTATATTTTCTATTGTCACAGTTTTTCAGGTATACAGCAGTATTTAGTGAGCTCTAGATAAAGGGAAAAAGACAAACAATGGACTGTTATTCAAACAGAAATGAAACATAACTAATAATAAAATAATATGAATATAATAGAGGGAAACATTCCACGTGGGAAAAATATATCTAAAAACAAAGATGATGTAGTTACGTAGGCTTTCCCGGCGTAATAAGTCTTGAAAGTCTCTTCGGGTTTGCTGCCGGATCCTAAAATCAATTTGAATTCATCAAGATGATGTAACGTACCAAACGAAAGCATTGGTATGTTGATAGAGACACAAACACACACACACAAAATTCAAGCTTTCACAACCCACGGTTGCTTCATCAGGAAAGAGGGAAGGAGACACAAGCCAAGTCTGTATATGTGCGGATGGATATGTGTGTAAGTGCGCGAGTGTATACCTGTCCTTTTTTCCCCCTAAGGTAAGTCTTTCCGCTCCCGGGATTGGAATGACTCCTTACTCTCTCCCTTAAAACCCACATCCTTTCGTCTTTCCCTCTCCTTCCCTCTTTCCTGAGGAAGCAACCGTGGGTTGCGAAAGCTTGAATTTTGTGTGTGTGTTTGTGTTTGTTTGTGTTTGTGTTTCTATCAACATACCAACACTTTCATTTGGTAAGTTACATCTTCTTTGTTTTTAGATATAATAATAAAATAAGATGAACAAAAAAATTTAGAGTTATATTTTCAGAATGCCTTTTCATCCCTTCTTGGTTGAAGTAATTTGTCACTTTTTAAAACTTCTCTTTGGTTTATAAGCAGCGAATTTTTTGTGTATTGTAAACTGCAAATGTATGAAAACTTTTCCTTGCAGGTGCAAAGGCAATGCAGTTAGAGAAACAGACACAATGGATACATTTGTAGACTCAGCATGGTATTTTCTCAGATTTCTCGATCCATATAATAAAGATGTACCATTCAACCCTGAAAAAGTAGACGGCATGACGCCTGTTGACATATATGTTGGAGGCAAAGAACATGGTAAGTCATATTGTTCCACCAACTGATTTCTCTTATGTAAATGAACTAGTTCTAGTTTCATGCCCATATTCTTAAGCCTAGTTTACACGACGACATTGGGTTGTGCCACTCGTTGCGTGGAATGAGTTGCACGCAAGTGGTTTCATATATGACTGCAGACACGGTAACACCAGTGTACACTTCAGTTTCGTCGTTTTGTGGGTCCCTGAGTCATCTCTGAAATGAAAGTTTTGGCAGCTGCACGTCTCACGAGTTGTGTTGGAGTTAAAGCTTGTTGTGTGGAATCGCTGCATAAGAAAAAAATAAGAAATGTGTTTCAATTCATGACTGGATGAAGAAAAGACGTCAGCTCGGTTGCTCAGCATCCTTCCTGAAATAATTTATAATGGAAGATCCAAAAAGTTCTTTTAATTATCTTAGAATGTCACCAGGACCGTTCATGTTTCATCTAAATAGAGTTAATTATGCAATAAGGAATAAAGGTACTGTTTGTGCATGAAGCACTGTTGCCAGAACTGAAATTACATATAGTGCGTGCATTACAGTCGAGAACACTCGGCATTCTATAAGATACGGTTTTAGTTGGTCATGACGCTTTTTCATTAACACCAATAATTATTGACATTAACAGTAATAATTATTAACATTAGCAACAGTAATTATTCAAAGCAAGCTGCATTAAGAAGAGAATGGTTTGCAAACTACTCTCTTGAAGATAGACCTGTACAGTGGCAATATTTCAAAATTCTAACATATATGAATGGGGAGCACTGCAGCGACGTTTTAAACAGATGAATATTAAATAAAGAATGCAGCTTTTGAATTTGTATAGCCTTCCCTCCTGTCAAAAATATCCCTTAAAAAAGAGTTGACCAACTGGAACAATGGGATTTTAGTCTTGTAGACGAAAGCATTGCCACAGCTAGAATTGCACTTGCTTGTATTTTTCTTAATTCAGTTGTATATGTGCTGCTAACTCAATAAAATTTGCCCTGCAGCTCAGATACTGTCAAACCATCTATGTTTTGATCGCACACGACGGTCTCAGCGGCAGCAGTATGTTGCTTATTTTTGTAATCAGCATCACTGAAATCCCACAAACACCTATGCAAAGCAGAGACAAACAAAAAGTGAACATTATTCTCCGTTCCCCACTTCATATTTCAGTTTGTCTACACTCTACGAACACACATAACCTCAAAACTCATGCAGCTAGTGTCTTCAAAGCTGGAACATACTGAAAGTGTTTAGTTTCACCAATGAGTTGGGTAAACGTGCGGCGCGCATGCACAGTGGCCGGGAGCGCAGTTCCCTGCAACCTAGTGTCGTCATGTAAACTAGGCTTTAGAAT
Organism: Schistocerca americana; assembly: GCF_021461395.2. NCBI lineage: Eukaryota > Metazoa > Arthropoda > Insecta > Orthoptera > Acrididae > Schistocerca > Schistocerca americana. Next base: position 131,187,345 of record NC_060123.1, on the reverse strand, counting down.
GAGATTCAACCCAAGAGAACCACTGGAGAACCACTAAAATCACAAGAGAGATGAATTAATAGCAAGTTTAACCCTTAAATGCACGATTTTTTGTTTCAAGCTGTAAGAATTACCATGTTTAGTTTATAATGCCTAAATTACGAAAAAATATTGAAAAAGTTTTTTAATTAAATTAACAAAGCACTATTGTTGACAATCGCTTTGTAGCCGATCAGCTACATATTGAGCTAACACCTTACGAACCACAACAAATGTGCTTATTTTGCTACCTCATTTGTTACCAAGTCTCTCATAATTTAATTGTTGATTATGATTAAATACTTTGCACGGGAAGGGAAAAATGCTAGAATAAATAAATAGGACATTGGTGTTGTGAATACTGAGCATTTGTTGCATATTTTTATACACTTTTATATATGAACAATATAGTATCTAGTTCCAAAAGGTTTGTACTCGAGCACGTGATAATCACTTTACATGAAAAGTTTGAAAACGGGTCTTTTGTTTGTGCAAACACAATGCAACTGCACATTTATTACACTGAACCCAAAAAACTCTCTTGCATCCTGGCATTTTGCATCTTTTTCTCACTCTCAAGTATGAAGGCAGATGACCTACTTGATCCAGCCTTACATCTTGTAGAGGTACACATGCTGTGGTCCCCTTTGTCTTCTTAGCTTGTATTTGGTTTTCGAGTTCCCTTTGGTTTCTGCTACTCTCCTACACATCAGCCAGAAATGGACTACTCCCATGTTCAGAAGATGGTAAAACAATCTTATATACCATTTTCGACTTTTCATCAGAATTTTATGTCGATCCGTTCTGCTGTCAAGAAGGTCAACACCTCCCATATGTTTATTGTAGACCGTAATTATTTGTGGACAAGGTATTGTTATTCTTGACTGTGTTTTTTTTGTCATACCTCCCTGCTTCGTGAGTAGGGTGCTGTCCAGCAACGTAGAAAGCAACATCACACTCTTGTTATCTTTCCACACTACATTTGATACTTCGACACCATCCACTATTGCGATGTGCTCTACTAATGTACCTCGTGCCACAGTCTTCAGCTCAGCTCCTGAAGGGAGCTTGCAGTCTGGCACTCTGTTTCTTCTCACTGTCCCAGGTGAGTAAATTCGTTGCTTATGTAACCATACATGCAGCGCCAGACTCGTGTAATAATTGTCACAGTTTGTGGTTTATATTTCTTGGTAGTACTCTACTGAGTTGAAAAACATCATTTGCACTTGCTCCCAAGTCTTCCTCCCCAGTCATTCTTTTTTCAGGGGAATTTTCATCTCCAGTGAAAATCTCAAAAGTATAGGCGTAGCCATATATGCCACTAATAACAAATAATTTATATCCATATTTATGAAGTTTGTTTTGCATATATTGTTGCAGATAACTTCTAGCCTTTGTTGAACATACTGTTCACCAACAGAAACACACTCCTCAATAGGGATGGTTTCAAAGTTAGACTGGACTCGCATTCGGGAGGACGACGGTTCAATCCCGGGTCCGGCCATCCTGATTTAGGTTTTCCGTGATTTCCCTAAATCGCTTCAGGCAAATACCGGGATGGTTCCTTAGAAAGGGCACGGCCGATTCCCTTCCCCGTCCTTCCCTAATCCGAGCTTGTGCTCCGTCTCTAATGACCTCGTTGTCGACGAGACGTTAAACAGTAATCTCCTCCTCCTCCTCAAAGTTAGATCTCATCAATTCTATTATGGGTCTTATCTTGAAGAGTCTATCATGACCTTTTTCACCCCTGGATATCATTACACTGTTGTCACTGAAGTGCAGAAACTTAAGTATTTGCTCATATTCATTCACTGTTATCATTGACTTGATCAGATGATTACCAGTAACTTCTCCCCAGTAATCCTTTGTATTAGGTACATGAGCAATTGACATTATGAGACAGATGCCTATAATTTTTTTTATGTCATCACAGGACAAGTCTACTGGTCTATGAGGATTACACTGCACACAGGATTACACTGCACACTGTATCCATGAGACTCTTCAACAATCATATCAAAAAATTTATATGTAAATATGTGTGTAAAGAATTGGTATGAAGTATCTAAGTTTAGTATTTCTTCTGGTAACAAAACATTGCCACAAAATTTTGACTGCAGTTCTGGAATAATTAACTGTTTATCTTTCCAAACCACGCTCCTGCTGTTTTTGGTCACACTTTTGCTGCTGTGTGGGAGTTTCAGAGAGTTATCAACCAATTGTTACATCGATTCCTTCATTATAAAATCACATTGTCTTGTTCCAGAAACATCTTCAGTCCTAATTACATGAATTTCTTCAACATTATTGTCATTATCACTACCAACAGATTCTGGAGCAATGTATGTCTCATCTTGAATGGAATCATCAGAGAAACACTCAAGATCATCATCACTGCTTACTGGAATCTCTAACCACTCCATAAGCAGTTCTTCGTCACTCTTTCGACATATTTTTAGTTAGCGCCTGAAATGCAGTAAATGCAAAATGTAGCTGATAAGCTACAAACACAAAAACAGACCTCATTTCAAATCTATCGTAAAGACACTCAAATTAACTGTTTACACCATATCTACTTACGTTTTCAAAATAAAAAAGTAGTTTTCAAACCCACAAATCAATGCACAAACTCCAAAAAAATCTCAACTCTCCGCCAAAACACACATGCGCAATATGTCCACACAGCTCATTGTTGAACTGCTTCAGTTCGTCCTGTCATCTATGTTTGATGCAGTAGAGTGTATACACTCAGCTACATAATGAATTTGTAAGGAAATGTTGCTCAGTATAGGTTACATTGAAGAACTGAAGCCTGTAGCTGATCAGCTACACTATGCATTAACAGGTGAAATGTATAATGTAGTCATCCTTTTTCGGTTGCTAGTTCATTGCTGGTTATCTTGTGGATAAGAATAACTATTACTCTTGTTCTGCACCTGAATTTTATCCTGTGTCTTAACCAAACCTGTTTCAAACAATTGTTTTGGGCATCTTCAGTGGCTTTTATCTCTGCTACTTCTGTCATTGTCCATAGTTCCTCTGTTTTCATTTCTGGACTCAAAACCATAAAATTTCTCTCAGATAAAATTTCCCCATAGCTAAATGGATTTGCAACTAATACTATCTTCTAAGTCTTTAATGTATAGCAGCAACAACAGTGATCTTCATATTCCCCTTGTGCACACCAGTTATTACTGCAGTGTCTGCACATGGCACCCTATCCAGCATAATATGCTGTGTGCTTCCTGTCAGGAAATTTCTGATTCCGTCACAAACTTTGTTACATAGCCCATAGTCTTGTGTTTCCTTCAGCAACCACTTCATCTATCCATGGCATTGAAGATATCATGTATAAAGAGTGCAAGTAGATTTCCTGGACAGTCGACCATGGTGCTTAATCTGTCCATGTAGGAAGCCAGCAGGCATAGACAAGATTCCAATCTCAGTTCTGAAGGGATGCGTAGGAAGCATACAAGACCCATTAACAAACCCAATAAATGAGTCCTTTAGTTCAGGTACTTTTCTAAAGTACATAAAGCATGCCTAAGTTGTGCTCTTACTAAAGAAAGGTAACACAGAAGGTACTGAAAACTAAAAGCTAATTTCACTACTGTCTTTATTCTAAAAAATAATTGAATCTATCAAGAAGGATAGACTAATCAGCAGAGCCAGATTTTCATGCCCTGTCAGTATCGTATTGCAAAGCATGCTTGCATTCATGCATTATCATATAATTAAACATGCACAGTAAGACAGCAAAACAATAGAAATGTGTGGAATCAAAATTCAGTTCTGTAGTTATCCTATTTTCTCCAAAAACAGTACACAACCACCATATTCTCATAATCTTCTTCACTTAGTTGCTTATCAGATAAAAGATTTTTATGATATTATGAAAAGGGTAGATTGTTACTCACCATGTAGAGTGGAGATGTTGAGTCGCAGAACGGCACAACAAAACAAATACACGCGCGCACACACACACAACTTGTACACACATGATCACTTTCTCTGGCTGCTAAGACCAGACTATAAGCAACAAAGTATGATGGGAGAATCATTCTGGGTGGTTGGTGTAAAGAGGAAGCTGGATCGGAGAGGGGGTGGGATAGTAATGTAGGGGCTGCTTGTGGGAGCATAGAAAGATGGGGTGGGGAGAGGGTAGGGCAGCTAGGTGCAGCTGGGAGATTACACGGAGTGGGAAGAGATGTGGTAAAGGAGATAAGGAAAAAGACTGTGGGTTCATTGGTGGGATAGAAGGCTGTGTAGTCCCCTCAGGGGCTCAGTGTTCATTTGCTGAGTAGGGGCTTGGCGACCTTGGGGTTCCTGAGCTGGATACTGGTAAGCACCGCCAGCCCTGCGTCACCATAAGCTCTGGACATGCTTCAGGACCACCATCCATGCAGTGCAGCGGTGGGATGTTGTGTGTTTTGGAGAACACGACTCTTGGCTTCACCACCTGGATTGCAAGGAAGGTACACACATCTATTAAAAAAAAAAAATCTCAACCTCAAGGTATGCTATGTGCTGATAAGGTGAATGGCTGTTGAGGTAAAACTGTCTCTAACCAATGGGGCACCTGCCTCCCCCCAGTTGTATAAGGCTTGCTGAGGCATGCAGGGCTCTGCCCAGGTCGACGGTTGTTTCCTCAGCATCTCAAGGGATCCCTATAAAACAGCCTCATCAAACTACTACTCCTGACAGGACAAGTGTACCGTCAGGTAGTACCTACACCCACTCATCGAAGAGAGCTCGGTTGGTCAATCCTCCCGAAAAGATGTATCAGAATCATAGTAACAGGGCATCAGTGTGCCATAACACTTTCATTGTAATCAAAGAAAAGGGGGGTTGGGGGGGGGGGGGGGGAACCCTTGAGAGCCTTGTCTCACTGTGACACAAGGCAGTGAAAGACTGTCTCATAAAATTCCTGGGGCTACGGTATTTACCAGTTCAGCATGTACAGCTGGATGTCATTGCCCAAGGTGAATCGTTTGCCCCTCAGAGCCTTTTTAAGACAACCAAAAATGGCATAATCACAGGGAGAGAAGTCTGGACTGTACGGAGGATGGCCGAGAAACTCCCATTTGAATTTCTGCAGGAGTGCCACGACTGTGTTGGCCGTATGAGGCTTTGGAGCAGAATGACCCCATGGGTGAGATTGCATGGTTGTTTTGATTTGATCGCTTGGCGAAGGGTGGTCAAGGTTTGCGAGTAACACTGGCCATTCACTGTTGTCCCATGCTGCAGGAAGTGAATCAGAAGAGGGCCATCTTGGTCAAAGAAGAATGTCAGCGTAGGGGCAAATGATTCACCTTGTACGATGATGTCCAGCTGTACGTGTGGAACTGGTTAATGTTGCAGCTCTGGGAATTTTATGAGACAGCCATACACCGCCTTGTGTCACAGTGGGACAAGTATCTCAACAGCTAGGGTCAATACTTATAACATACAGATACTGGTTTCTGTAATTATGCCTCCAGATCATTTATGTTTGAATGCCCTGTATATATTCACAAGGCATCCGAATGTACTGCTGGGTTTCTAAAAAGTGTCAATTGACTTTGTAATGGAATACTTCTAGTTGAAACTGCTAGTTCAACCCAAGTATCTAAGTTCCTGTGATGTAATGCCTGAGGGACTACCCAGTTGAGGCTAAGTTGAATACCACCCTTAACTTTAGTAAAGGCGTGGTTACCTGCTCCGATATAGTGGAGGTGGACCCCCTGGAGTTATGTGAAGAGTGGAAAAATATGGGCATCATGGAAGTGCAGAACTGTATGAGGAGAATGAGATTTTCACTCTGCAGCGGAGTGTGCGCTGATATGAAACTTCCTGCCAGATTAAAACGGTGCGGCGGACCGAGACTCGAACTCGGGACCTTTGCCTTTGATGTGCAAGTACTCTAGACCACTTACCCGCGAAAGGCAAAGGTCCCAAGTTCAAGTCTCGGTCCGGCACACAGTTTTAATCTGCCAGTAAGTTTTGTATGAGGAGAGTCAATGGAAAATTGGAAAAATCAGCAAAATTTATTCTAACGTTTAGTACTCCGGAATTCCCTGAACATATCCTTCCCGGCTATGTCCGTCTTAAAATTCACCTGTTTGCTCCTAACCAAATACAATGCTACAGATGTTAAAGTTTTGGCCATTCCACCCCCTATGGGAAGTAATGGGAGGGCTAAATGTGACAGTTGTGGAGACTCAGCTCATGAATCAGCCAAAAACTCTTGTACACTTCCTCCAAAATGTGTAAACTGGTCTGGGGATCACCCAATCTGGAGCAGAAAGTGTGAGGTTTACAACGAAGGAAGGAAAATTCAGGAGTTGGAAGTCAAGAGACGCATAGCCTATGGTGAAGGTAAAAAAGCTTTCAAAGCTGTGCAACCTCTGGTTTTCGCTACTTCTTTTGCATCAGTCGTTAGGACGCCAATCGTCAAGTGTGATGCCTCCACACAAACTCAGACCACAGATTAAAGTATGAGCACATGCACTTGTTGGTGTACCCATGGGGGAAGTGCTCCACTTCAAACTGAAGTCATTCAGAAGCCATCAGCAATGGGCTTATCACCTAAGCCACATATCACTACCCACCATCAGAAGCCAACTAAGCCATCCCCACAACCCAGGCAACCACCTCCTCCCATCAGTAAAGAAAAACATCCTGTGAAAAGTAATTCAAAGTTCAAGAAAGTGGTAGTTAAGCCTTCAGATCGGCTCGGAGGATATGGACTTCCAGTCGGAGGAACCGGAGAGCTGGGAACTGGCTAACATTCCCCCCCGACCTCCCCGGTCAATCACCACCCTCGAGGGAGAAATAAAAGAACAATTGCTAAACAATGGTTTCTGTGGAGACTTTTGTATTGCAGTGGAATTTAAATGGATATCACTCACATTTGGAAGAATTACATCTCCTGGTCCAGGAGAAACTGTTTTGCATCTGCTTACAAGAAACGCATCTTGAAGTCATCGACACACCTACATTACAGGTTTACCACCCGTACGGAAAGGATGATACTATTGGAGACAGGGCTAAAGGTGGAGTGGTTGTTTTCATTGATGACAGATGCCACTCCTCTCCTGCCCCTCTTACCATTTCAGCCACTGACCTTTATTTTTGTTCCCCAGCTATTGCAGACTCAGTTCATTGGTAAGTGGCTCCAGATTTACATTCTAGTGACACTTCCCGGTGTGGATCCAACAGGCTGTCGCAGATTCGTCCCCGGATCTGAACCAACTCAGATGATGGCCTGTACCTTGGTGGAATGATGAATGTTGATTGACAATCAGGGCCAGATGAACAGATCTGCCAAACTTCACACACTGTCCAACTACAGAAAACTGTCATTCCTTCATATCTGCGAGAGCACAAGTGAGAAGAGTAATAAAAGAACAGAAGAGGGCTTCCTGGAGGGAATTCATGACTTCCATTAGTTGGTCCACTTCCACTGTGCTGCTTCTCAAGTGTTCCATAGGACTGCAGAGATGGGGAAGCTCAGTTTCTTCTCGCATAATAGGGAAGTCTACAACCTTCTGTTCTCCAAGTGGGAACTGAAATCAGCCTTGTCTGCAGCCAGACACACTGCTCCAGGACCTGATGAGATCCATTATGACATGGTTTGTCATCTGTGCCCTGAGTTCAAAGGACAGCTCCTCTCTTGTTTCAGTCAGATCTGGTTTGATGGACACTGCCTCACAACTTGGGCAGAGGCAATATAAATTCCATTCTGGAAACCAGGCAAGGACTGTAGTGCCCCTAACAGTTACCAGAGTGTAGCCCATACCGGTTGTATCGGGAAGACTCTTGAAGGCATGGTCAACCCCCACCTCATCTGGCTGCTCAAATCCCGAGATAACCTGAGCCACTCCCAGTGCAGTTTCAGGTGCTAACATTCCACTCTTGACAACTTAATTCTACTGGAGACAGCAATACAGGAGTCCTTCTTACACCGGAACCATTTGGTTTGTGCATATGACACTGCTTGGAGGTACAAGATCCTTCACCAACTTCATGAATGGGGACTACATGGACGCCTGCCATTCTTATCCAATTCTTTCTCGAGGACTGTCATTTCCAGTATCGCATTGGCAATGCCTTGTCTCACTGCTATGTTCAACGCAGTGTCCTCAGTGTCACATTGTTTGTCATCGCTATCAATGGCATTTCCTCCACAGTCAGATGCCCTGTCAAATGCTCTACTCCTCCTCTGATCTTATAATGACAATGAGGCAGCTACAGCTGATCATTAATAGGCTGAAAATGTGGGCCAGGACAACTGATTCTCGGTTCTCGCCTGAGACTACATGTGTCAATTTTACCCATGTTTGTTGAAGTTTTAACCAACCAGAGCTCACAGTGCGGGACAATATTTTATGTTTTCAAGAAACTGTGCACTTTTTAGGTTTATATTTGACTCAAAATTAAGTTGGCTCCACACCTGAAAGACCTACAAAGAAAGGGCTTCCGGTCATAAATATTTTTGAACTGCCTTAGCGGAAAAATATGGGGAACTGACAGGTGCCACCTCCTGCAGTTTTGGAGGGCATTTGTTCAATCATGTTTAGATTATGGCAGCATGGTCTGTGGATCAGCCTGTTCTTCTTACCTCAAGAAGTTAGATGCTGCCCACCATGAAGGCATTCAGATGTTGACTGGAGCCTTTTGGAGCAGCCCAGTCCCAAGTCTGTGTGCAGAGGCTGGTGAACCATCTGTCTGGATTCAGCGACGTATCCTTTTGGCTTGACAGGCACTGAAAATTTCAGCATCACCTCAATCATTTGACATTTTGTTTAGTGATCCAACCCGCCTTTGAACGGCTGTTCAGGAATTGGCCCCATGTGACCAAGCCATTTGGGATAGGTGCTACAGCCTGTCTGAAGGATCTGAATCTATCAGGCATCAAAATACCTGCCAGGGATGGAACACATTGCTGCCTTGATGTCTTCAGAGGCCCAAAGTGGTTTTAAGCTTGACACAGTACTCCAGGTTATGTTTTTACAACTTTGTTTTCGTCCATTCTCAGTATGTACCACAGTTTCATTGTTGTTTATACAGCTGTATCCCAGAAAGAGAATGGCCTCGGTTTTTCTGCTCTTTCCCTGATTGGGTTTGTAAAGTGTATCTTCTGGAACAATTTACAAATTACTATGCGGAGTTATATGGCATTCTGATGACACTGGAGAGGGTTCATAGACATCACCATACAAGGTTTCTTGTCTGTTCAGACTCGCTTAGTGCACTACAATCACTTCACTAAATGTATCCTGTTGATCAGCTACTTCAGCTCATCCATAGCTCCTTACAGCAGCTCCAACATTGTGGTAAGGTGCTGATCTGCTTACCAGACTGTATAGCGGACATAGCCCTTTAACACGTGGCTTTCTTCTCAGGTGGGAGGATCTACCACTCTGTGAAGTTCATGGCATGCCACTTTCGGTTCATCATACTGTGGCAGCTTGTGTCCTATATACTGATGTTAGGGGAGCCCTCAGTCTCAATGGAGATCTGCCCACCATTCTCACAGATACTGATTCCAGTGTTACAAGGGTGGTGAAATTTTGTGGACTGTCAGGCCTCACCCCTCAATTGGTGGGGAAGGGAGGCAGACTTAAATACATTATATGCTGCTCTACATGTGAGGACAGCCTTCACTCCCACCCATGAGATTAGCATGCTGACTTTTTGTCAGGGAGCTGATGACCATGATGTCGAGCACCTCTCACCTCAAATCATCATCATCAAGGCATGTGGTGCTGAAGTACAAACAGGGAAGGGGAGAGGTGAGTGAAGGACAGTGACTAACAAAGGTTGAGGCCTGGAGGGTTATGGGAACTTAGGCTATGTTGCAGGGAGAGTTCCTGCACAACTCAGAAAATATGGCGTTGGTAGGAAGGATCCAGATGGCAAAGGCCCTGAAGCAGCCATTGAAATGAAGAACATTGTGTTGAGCATTCGTGCTCAGCAGTTGTTTGGTCAAGCTGTTTCTTGGCCGCAGTTTGTTGGAGGCCATTCATGTGGACAGGCTGCTTGTTGGTTGTCATTTCCATGTAGAACACAGCACAGAGACTACAGCTTAACTTTTAGATCACATGACTTGTTTCACTGGTAGCTCTGCCCTTGATGGGATAGGCGATGCTTGTGACCAGACTGGAGTACATTATGTGATCAAAAGTATCTGAACACCCCCAAAAACATATGCTTTTAATATTAGGTGCATTGTGCTGCCACCTACTGCCAGGTACTCTGTATCAGCGACCTCAGTAGTCATTAGACATCATGAGAGAGTAGAATGGAACGCCCCACAGAACTCAAGGACTTCGAACGTAGTCAGGTGATTGGGTGTCACTTGTGTCATACGTCTGTACATGAGATTTCCACACTCCTAAACATCCCTAGGTCCACTGTTTCTGATGTGATAGTGAAGTGGAAACATGAAGGGACATGTACAGCACAAAAGCATAAGGCTGTTGACTGACAGAGACCGCCGGCATTTGGAGGTCGTAATGTGTAATAGGCAGATACCTATCCAGACCATCACACAGGAATTCCAAACTGCATCAGGATCCACTGCAAGTATTAAGACAGTTTGGCAGGAGGTGAGAGAACTTGGATTTCATAGTTGAGCGGTCGCTCATAAGCCACATATCACTCCAGTAAATGCCAAACGACAAATCGCTTGGTGTAAGGAGCGTAAACATTGGATGATTGAACAGTGGAAAAATGTTGTATGGAGTGACAAATCACGGTACACAATGTGGCTATTCGATGGCAGGGTGTGGATATGGCGAATGCCCAGTGAACTTCATCTGCCAGCATGTGTAGTGCCAGTAGTAAAATTTGAAGGCAGTAGTGTTATGGTGTGGTCGTGTTTTTCATGGAGGGGGCTTGCATCCCTTGTCGTTTTGCATGGCACAATCACAGGACAGGCCTACCTTGATGTTTTAAGTACCTTCTTGCTTCCCACTGTTGACGAGCAATTCGGGAATGGTGACTGCATCTTTCAACACGATTGAGCACCTGTTCATAATGCACAGCCTGTGGTGGAGTCGTTACATGACAGTAACATCCCTGTAATGGACTGGCCTGCACAGAGTCCTGACCTGAATCCTATAGAACACCTTTAGGATGTTTTGGAACGCCAACTTCGTGCCAGGACTCACCAAAAGACATCGATACCTCTCCTCAGTGCAGCACTCTGTGAAGAATGGACTAACATTCCCCAAGAAACCTTCCAGCACCTGATTGAATGTATGCCTGTGAGAGTGGAAGCTGTCATCAAGGCTAAGGGTGGACCAACACCGTATTGAATTCCAGCATTACCAATGGATGGTGTCGCAGACCTGTAAGTCATTTTCAGCCAGGTGTCCAGATACTTTTGATGGCATAGTGTAGATGGTGGTGAGAGGATGTATGGGACAGGTCTCGCATCGAAGTCTATTACAGGGACATGAGCTGTGAGGCAAGGGCAGGGGTTGAGTAGGGATGGACAATGATATTGTGTAGGTACAGTGAGCAGTGGAATACCACTGTGGGAGGGGTGTGAAGGAGAGTGGGTAGGTCATTCCTCATTTCAGGGCACAATGAGAGGTAGTCGAAACCCTAGCAGAATGTGGTTCAGCTGCTCCAGTCCTGAGTCATTAGGTGGTACTGAGTCATCTGTGGCCAGATGGTGGGACTTTGGGAGGTAGCAGATGACTGGAGAGATGAGGCACAGAAGATCTGTTTCGTTGCAATGCTGGGAGGGTAATTATGGTCTGTGAAGGCCTCAATTAGAAACTTGGTGCATTTTGAGAGGGACTGCTTGTCAAAACAGATGCAACGGCCACTGTTGACTGTGCTGTATGGGAGGATCTGCTTGGTATGGAATAGATGCCAGCTGTCAGAGTAAAGGTATTGCTGGAGGTTTGATATGGATGGAGATGCTGATGTAGCAATCTTTAAGGTGGAGGTCAACATTGAGGAAAGTGGCTTGTTGGGTTGAGGAGGACCAAGTGAAGCAAATGGGGGAAAAAGTGTTAAGGTTTTGGAGGAATGTGGACAGGGTGTCCTCGCCCTTGATCCATATCATAAAAATGTTATCAGTGAATCTGAACCAGTTGAGGGATTTGGGAGTCTGGGTGGTTATGAAGGATTATTCAAGATGGCCCATGAATAGGTTGGCAGAGGATGGTGCCATGCGGGTGCTCATGCCATACCCCAGATTTGTTTGTATGTGATGCCTTCAAAGGAGAAGCAATTTTGGGTGAGGATATAGTTGATCATGTGACTAGGAATGAGGTTGTAGGTCTGGAACGTGCCATGTGTTGTGAAAATTGGCAAGGCCATGGGCATTAGAGATATCAGTGTAAAGGAAGGTGGCATCAGTAGTGACAAGCAGCTCATTGTGTGGTAAAGGAACAGAAAGTGTGGAGAGTCAGTAGAGGAAATGGTTGATATCTGTTATATAGGAGGATAGCTTGTGGGTAATAGGCTGAAGGTGTTGGTCTGTGAGAGTGGAGATTCTCTCTGTGGGGGCACAGTAACCGGCCTCAATGGAACGTCCTGGGTAGTTGGGTTTATGGAATTTAGGAAGCATATAGAAGGTAGGAGTGCAGGGAGTGCTAGGGGTGAGGAGAGATATGGACTCTGGGGAGAGGTTCTGAGATGGGCCTAAAGATTTGAGGAGAGACAGGAGACCGTACTGGATTTCTGGAATGGGGACAATGCCAGGTTTTGTAGGTGGGTGAATCAGACAGCTGGCAGTCTTTCTGCCAGGTAATCCTTGTGGTTCAAAACAACAGTGGTGGAGCCTTTTTGAGCAGGTAGGATTATGAGGTTGGGATCAGATTTTAGGTGCTGGATTGCAGTTCTCTGCAGAAGTAAGGTTTGGTTGCGAGTTAAGGGATTTGGGGAATGATGGTGAGGCAAGTTTCGAGGTTAAGAAATTCTAGAAAATTATCAGGATGTGGGGATGGATCACAGTTGGATGGAAGAATGAACTAAGGCAGGCAGAGTTCGACATTGGTATTTGGTTGAGTCTGATCAGTAGGGTTGGTGGCAAAAAGTGTTTCCATTGTAGGGACTAGGCGGAGGAGAGAACATCCTTAAAAAGTCAAGCATGATTGAATTCGAGAGTGGGGCAAAAGGTAATGTTGTTGGAAAGGACTGATACTTCTGTAGGACTAAGGCCTTTGGAGGGAACTTCATGACTACATTTCGAATCTACATAGGTTCTGTATTCTCTCTTGTGGTGGGAGTTTGTGAGGATGAAGTAGATGTAGTAGGACTGTGAGGCAGGGTTTGTCAGTTATGAGGGGATGTAGGTGAGGTTTAGAGACTGTTGTAGAGGTGGTGCATAGTGATAGTCCAAGGTGGCAGTAGAAGGTGAACAGGTTGGAGAGTTTTTCGAGGTGCAGAGCAGGAGAATTTTATGGCTGGAGAGGAGGTATTGCAAGGAGGTTTGAGTCTGATTTACATGTCGGTGAGGGTTACTATGTTGGTGAGGGTTAAGGACTGGCAGAATGTGACCAAAAGGAGATCATCGCGGAAGGAGGGGTTTGCAGTCGGAGATGAGTAACTTGACGGTAAGACTGTATGGGGAAATTCCATGAGTGAAGCAGCGGTGCAGGAACAGTATATGGGACTTGGTTCTTGATAGTGATTTTATACATAGAAAATGTGGTTGGATAGGGAATTACCTTTTGATGTCGTAAGGAGTGCTAGGTGTTTACTTAAGTTAAGACATTTTGATAAAGTCAGACAAAGTTGAAAACCTTTTATATTTTTGTCACAAAATACTTTTCGGTAACTTCGTAAATGCAAAATCACAATTTGATGTGGTAACTCTTGCTGCAACAACCATTTCTCCATCGTAAGACTGCAAAGATTTTTTCAACCTCTTCAGTAATCGTCAAAGATTCCTCCTGTTAGCTGTAGCTTCAGCTTTGTTATTTCCGCAGGCAAATGCACAAAATGTGATTTGATGTAAATCTGCTTTTTCTTAAAATGTGTTTACTTCAGTGCCACTTCTACAAGCTGCATTCATGGCTTCGGAAGTATCTATGACCCAAAAAAGTATTGGGTGCAGTATCATAAGGCTTTTCAATAGAGTGAAGCAAACAGGTTTTAACTATAATAAATTTGAAGGAATTTATAGTTTCTTACTGACTTAACTTCATCGAAATTATCATAGTAAAAAATGGCATCATTTATCCAGCTACTCTGCCCACCACCCCATCCCAATCCCCATCTGGTTAACATAGGCTATGGTGGCAGAACTAAATCTGACAGTAAACCTCTAATTGCGGCAACAGAGATGACTTTGTTAGTTGTCAGAATTATCAAACCTTTGTATTTTGTGTGTATATTTATCTTGTGTGTGACATCAGTGTATTCATGTTGTCAATTTAGACATACTGTTTCAGCTACATGATGTAGCACATGGGTGAAACATATAACATGCATTAGGGTAGGATAAATACTTTACTTTCGTTCCTGGCCTTCAACATATTAGGGGACAGCGTGACTCATCAACAATAGAATTCTTTTTTTATTTATATTTGTTGGCATTAAGTATATTGACTTCTGCATACATCTACCAAGCCAAACTGGGGCACTTGAGCTCATTATGAAGTTGACAGGCTAACAGAATTAGTGAGATTACTTGTGTTCTGCATTTTCAGCATAATTCTAATGTAAAAGATGCTGTTATGCAACTTGTTGCAATACATGCACTGGGTTAAAAAAAATTATATATTATGCGTTCTAAATGTCTAAGTTCATGCATTTATATTGATGAAATCTTTGAAGTACTGATTTATTCCCCAAATGCTAAAAATGTGCAAACATACGTGCAGTATGCATTTGTACAAGTATGAGGGGTGATCAGAAACTGAAGTTACAAGGCTGATGTTCCTGGAGTTTAGTCTGTTATAGAGGAATTAGTAATCTGCTGTAATCTTGATACATGTGGTTGGCAACTGTGCATAGTTGTTTCAGCCACACGCCTTCTACGTGCTAGTTGTAAGTAAACAGAAATGTCAAATTGTTTGGAAGAAATCCACTCAGTTATTTGATTTATATGGGTAAAACAAGTAATCGTAGTTGAAATTCATTGGCAGCTAGTAGAGGCTTACAGAGTAATGGTAATATCTCATCAGCATGTTGCAGAATGGTGTCGAAAGTTTGCAGTCAGTAGAGAAAATCTCACAGATAAGGATCGCAATGGCTGACCCAGCTCTGTGTCAACAGATCTACAGCTTGCTTGGAAGTGCTGATTCGGGACAACAGCAGGATAGTGCTACAGCATATGACAGTAGAATTAGGAGTGTCATTCAGAAGCATTCGTCACATTGTTCACAATACTCTGCAGTATGGGAAAGTTTGTTCCCAATGGGTTCCATGAACTCTAACCAACTAACACCAGGAGAAGCTCATGGGAGCAAATTGGCCACTTTTGCAATGGCTCTCTTTGGAAGGGAAAAGTTTTCTTCAGCAGATTGTCACAGGTAACAAAATGTGGATCCACCACTCCATCCCCTGCAGCAAGCAGTTGT
Organism: Schistocerca americana; assembly: GCF_021461395.2. Classification (NCBI taxonomy): domain Eukaryota; kingdom Metazoa; phylum Arthropoda; class Insecta; order Orthoptera; family Acrididae; genus Schistocerca; species Schistocerca americana. The sequence continues at coordinate 131,171,797 of NC_060123.1, read as the reverse complement.
GGTGGAGTGGAAACACCCCTTCTCTCCAAAGACAAAAGTTTAAGACAATGCCATTTGCAGGGAGGTGATGGCCACAGTGTTTGAGGACAGTGCGAGTGTCATACTCTTGGGATTTTTGGAAAGATGAAGACAGTGACTGCTAACTGGTACTCCGAGACCTTGACACGATTGCAAAGAGCAATCGGGAAGAAATACAAGTAGCTAGGACTTCTCACCAAGAACATCATCTTCGTTCATGCACCATGAGACCCTGTACATCCAAGGTCACTACCACACTGTTTCACTGGGATATCATCGACCACCCTCCCTACAGCCTCAATCTTCCTCCAAGTAACTTTGACCATTTTCCTCACTTGAAGGAGCACCTAGGAGGCCGACGATTTGCTTCAAACAAGGAGGTGAAACACTTTGCAGCAACATGGCTGAACAAGCAAAGAAAAGATTTTTACCAGGAGGTTATATTCAAGTTCATCCTATGAAGCAGAAGTGCCTAACTGGTGTGGAGATCATTAAAAAATAACCTAATATGTGTACTATCATTTACGCCTTGTACAATATCAGCCATTACGGAGGTTACAGAAGTGTACTTGAAGCTGTTGACAAGGATGAATGTGTTCCAGGCATATTCTTGGTCATGTCAAGACTTTTGACACTGTTGACCATAAAATAATGCAAAACGAGCTACAAACACTAGGTGTAAGAGGAATAGTGAATAAGTGGTTCCAGTTTTACCTGGAAAACAAGATGCAAAAGGTAGAGAGAGTTCACACATTTGCTGGTGATAAATTTTTAGTGACACAACTATCCCACAATAAACACACAAACATAGCTGCTCCTTGCGGTAGTTTAGTGGGTCCAGTTCTGTTCTTAGTATAAAATGTGCACTGCAAGTATTGTGGGAATGGAAAGTGCTATTGATGTGCGGTTTTCACCAAATGGAATGGTAGCTAGGGGCTCATATTGCTATCCAATCAACAGATTCTGATAATACTTAGAAAGTGTATTATTTGTTAAACTTGCACTTTTTTACAAGGAACAATGGCAGTTTGCATTAACAAACTAAAAGTATCATAAATTAGAATGACAGTGGTGTTGGTTGCAGGATTCTAGTGCGAGTCATTTACAAGATATCATATTTTGAAATGTTCCCACACAAACACTTGTGCAATACCTGTGGCTCTACGCACCAAAGAACAACACAAGTGGACACACCAGTTATGTGGATTCGGACCAGTAACAAGACAATCGACCATCATAGATTGTGTTCAAATGACTACCGGCAGCAGCAATACAAGTTTCCAGCTTGGTGTGGAACGATAGCTGCACATGTGCTAACTTTTCAACAGAGATGTCTGAGCAGGCTTCAATAATATGTCGCTGCATATCATTGGATGTAGTTGGTATGTCCTTGCAGTCAGCACCTTCCAACTTCCCCTGCAGAAAAGTCTACAGATGTCAAATCTGGGGAACAAACTAGCCAAAGTACAGGTACTCTGTGTCCAATCCAATGATTTGGAAACAATTCATGAAGACATTCTATAGTATTTCGTACACTCTGGGCTGGATAGCCGTCATATTGTTCATCGTAGTCTGCAGGGGAATGTCTTGTGGCATCCATGTAAGATAGTCTGTTAGGAGGCTACGATATTTGTGCATGTTCAGTGTTCTGTCTATGACAAATCGGCCTATGAGCTAATGGTTCACTATCCCACACCACCTGTTTCCTCTCCATGGCCACTGATGGGCTACATGATGAAGCCAACAGGGACTGTCAGCAGAACAATAGCGAATGTTTCAGCAGTTTACTTGGCCATGGTTGGTAAATGGCTTCATCTACATGATTACTCTGCAATTCACATTTAAGTGCTTGGCAGAGGGTTCATCGAACCACAATCATACTCTCTCCCTACCATACCACTCCCGAACAGTGTGCGGGAAAAGCGAGCACCCAAACCTTTCTGTTTGAGCTCTGATTTCTCTTATTTTATTTTGATGATCATTCCTACCTATGTAGGTTGGGCTCAACAAAATATTTCCGCATTCGGAAGAGAAAATTGGTGACTGAAATTTCGTAAATAGATCTCGCCGCGACGAAAAACGTCTTTGCTTTAATGACTTCCATCCCAACTCGCGTATCATATCTGCCACACTTTCTCCCCTGTTACGTGATAATACAAAACGAGCTGCCCTTTTTTTGCACCCTTTCGATGTCCTCCGTCAATCCCACCTGGTAAGGATCCCACACCGCACAGCAATATTCTAACAGAGGACGAACGAGTGTAGTGTAAGCTGTCTCTTTAGTGGACTTTTGCATCTTCTAAGTGTCCTGCCAATGAAACGCAACCTTTGGCTCGCCTTCCCCACAATATTATCTATGTGGTCTTTCCAACTGAAGTTGTTCGTAATTTTTACACCCAGGTACTTAGTTGAATTGACAGCCTTGAGAATTGTACTATTTATCAAGTAATCGAATTCCAATGGATTTTATTTGGAACTCATGTGGATCACCTCACACTTTTTGTTATTTAGCGTCAACTGCCACCTGCCACCCCATACAGCAATCTTTTCTAAATCGCTTTGCAACTGATACTGGTCTTCGGATGACCTTCATCAGTGAAGAAGATACATGACAAATCTGGAGCATCCTGTCTTAGTGCCCATGTACAGAAGTTAACACAATTCTCATAACCATTACCATGAAGCACTTGATGGAGGGATGTGATAGGGATGGAACCTATGTCAACAGGGGAAATGTAGGAGACTTCCCTGACTCATGCCACTTCCTCATGCGACTGCACGGGAGCCAACATGTATATCAACTGCAACAGCAACAAGAACATTGTCTAGGTCTTACATTGTCACTTTCACATAACTGTTGTAGGGGGTAATAAATAATTGCCACGATGGTTGATGTCGGTTGGGATATCTTGCTGCAAACACCATAAAAGAACAAGCTGCATTCTTTCTACACTCTCCATATACAATGAGCATATCGACTTTTTCTGCACTGGTAAATCTCATTGTCCACTCACGACCTACTACACAGACTATCACATGCTGACTGACTAGCAATCGCAATCGCAATGCACTCAAAGAACAAGCAAGCACACTGTAAGAAGACATAACATACCTAGCAACTATGCTGGTTGAATGGCACAAACAAGTGTTGGTGCAGAAACTTTTCACAATACAATATCTCATAAAAGACTCACTCTAGACTCCTGCAACAAACACCACTTACATTCTCATTTACTCTATTTTTAGTTTGTTAATGTCAATAGGCACTGTTCCATTTAAAAAGTGTATTTTTGCACAAAAGGACACTTTTAAATATTGTTACAATCTCTTTACTGGTTAAAAATATGAGCCCACTGACAACCAATCCATTCTGTGAAAACCACACATCAATAGCACTTTCCAGTTCCGCAATATTTTTGGTGCACGTTTTAGGTGATGCACCCTATATATCAATGATTTTCCAGATAGTATAAGACATGGAGCAAGAATTCTATTCGCTAATGACAGTTACATCATAGACGCTGATAAAACACTAGAGCTCCTATTAGAGAAAGCAAAAGAAAACCCACAGGGTGTTTGACTGGCCAACATGTACAAGAAATCAACATTGAAAGAAAAGAAAACAAACAGTATGCTCTCCAGCATAAAGAGGGAAAACAACTGTTGCATTAAGCATAGATGATGAATCTATAGTGTGTGTAAGAAGCACAGAGTTTTTGGTATCAGTATCAACTGTCAGTTAAAAACTCACAGAGATACTAGCAAAATGGAAGTCATTGGCGTGTCATGCTCTTAGGGTTTTGTTGTCTGTTTGTAACAGACTATGTCTTGTGGTGACATACTATTCTTACATAAATTCAGTTGAATGTTAGCTGTAGATTCTTTCCTGCCAATCAAAAGCTCAAAACATAGCTGATTGACAACTAAAGTTGCTGCTCACTTTGTTCATGACATAGTTCATCATTAACTGACCAATAAACAAATATGTAATAAGGCCATAGAATCTCAGGTAAGTAATAAAAATAAATAAAATCATAAATTTCAATCTACAACTTTAAAATAAACTCCAGGCCTTTTTTTCAGTTCAGTTTTTGGTTAACTTTAGGCCTAGGCTATGCTGCATAACTACCTAGTCTGTTTTACTCTAGACCTTCTGCTGTGGCACAAAAACAGATGAACACTTGACAGCATTCCACATATTACCTAAATACTTAATCTTTTTTAACTTTATCCTGTTCATTTATCAACAAGTAAAAAAGAAAATAAGACTTACTATACCTGAGGCATGTAAATATTGTACGAGTCTTACAAAATAACTTTTGGAATAATTAAGTCATTCCAGCTCTGCCACTGATTTATGTGAGGCACATTACACCCATAATGATCGTCAGGTGCCCTCAACAAAATATATGATAGCTTTCTGTAAATCAGGAGAATAAGTACATCATAAGTCTTCACTTTCAAGCATTACACTAAACACTACACTTCTTACTAGTAAATACACTGCATTGATGTACTGTAGCATTCCTAACATAACACAGAGTCCACTAATAATAAACTCTGCTGTTTCAGCAGACAATAATTTGCACAACATGCTATGTAAAATACACTGACAGAAAAAAACATCACAACACAAAAAAAGAATAATGTAGAGTAATAAAATTTCAGGAATAAATTTGTGCAGGTAAAAATCAAACAATGGAAAATCCAGGCTGGAATGTAACAACATATTTAAGTGATTAACATTGCGAGATCACAGGTTATAATGTAAGCACGAGATAACCCATTAAAAATGTAAAATGCTGGTACATTAATAACCAGTGTAACTGCCAGACTGTTGAATGCAAGCATGCAAACATTGTGTTGTACAGGTACCTGGTGTCAGTTTTGGGATGGAGTTCCTTTGTCTGTTGTCCTTCATCGTTCCAATACAGGAACAGGTAATGCTGTTTGTGAATGACAATGGAATTATCTTCTGATGATGTCCCATATGTGCTCGATTGGAGACATATCTAGTGATTGAGATCGAGCAGCCCAAGACAATATGTCGACATTACTGTAGACGAGGATATAGTCGGGAAGGGAGGGAGGGAGGTTCCAGACCATCCTGCCCTACAACCCGAATGAAATTACATGTGACCTAGTTGCTCTGTACTGAAATTGAAAGGTATTTTGATTTTCAATCCTGCAATGAAAACAGAATATGCATCATTGGTAATCAACAAGCCCATCAAACAACAGTTCAGTTCTTACTTGTGCTTGAATTAAATGTAATAAGTGCTGGCATTCATTGTTTTTGTGGTGTGTGCTGTCATGATAGTTTTTAATTATCAATAAGTTTGTAAAAAGAAAGAAAGAAAGAAAGAAGAAGAAGAAAGACGATTTTGATTTGTCCACCAGCATTACGGACAGCTAAAAATATGTACACCCTACTATAATAGTCTAATTACCTGCCTGTAGCAGTTTAATGTTAGCACTGGAGTCCTTATTTGGAGACTGGTAAAACTTTGGGTTGCAATATTTCAGTATTTCACAAGGCAGCAGAGTGGTAAATATATCTGTATATAACATGAAATGGAAATCAGTGCATCAAAATAGACTTAGATTTACCTGTGTCATCCAAAAATCACATCAGTCAACAGAATTATTGCCCAAATTACAGTGGTTGCATTTCTTAAAAAAATTTGCTTGAACTTCTGTCATTAGCCCAGATGGCAAAATATTGTCTAATGTGGTCACATGGGTGGTACTCAATTATGAAAACCAGTTTCAGTGCAGAACGATGGGGAGGGGTTTGTGGAGAGTGAAAAAGCAAAATGGGTGTGTGCCAAAAGCACATTCTATAGTTCATTCATTTCTGAAAGCAGTTCTCTCGGGGCTGCTCGAATTTTTCCAAGCCAACAGTGTGCTGTATCCCCTCCCTTTCATCCAGAATCTAATTATGCCCCTATAATAACTGAGCCTGGAGTTCCATGCACAATTAAATCTCAGTTAGTTACATATTCCATGGATCCGTGGATCATTTTACATGATAGATTGTAATTATGTGGAACACGTCATTTTATATTCAAGGTGCAATTTATTTTTACATATGGTTACATTCTGATTCTGAACTACTTTTAAAGAAAAAGAAAAAAGGGGGAAATATGGACTATCAGAATTGCATCTTTTGTTGTGATGCATTTTATTATTTTAAAACATTGTACAACAACCAGTGTTACTGAGCAAAGGGGCACAGTGGTTAGCACACCTGACCTGCATTCAAGAGGATGACAGTTCAAACCTGCATCCAGCCATCCTGATTTAGGTTTTCCGTGATTTCCCTAAATTGTTCTAGGCAAATGCCAGGATAGTTTCTTTGAAAGGGTACAACCAACTTCCTTTCCCATCCTCCCCTAATCAGATGGGACCTATGACCCTGTTTGGTCCCCTCCCCCATATCAACCTTCAACCAACAACTAGTGCTTCCACATTCTCCATCGACCGGGTAGCGCTGTTCATTGAGGCGCTGAGTTGAGGCAAATCCATATATTTGAGAGATGAGGTGGTTTGAATCCATCAGCTGACACGTTGCACGCGTGAAGTTTGGTGTGCCGTAACCAGCCCTGGTTTACAGTATAGCACTTAATGCATCATACCACTGTGAAGCTGATGGTTAAGTCATGGGTCTTATTGAAATATTCCTAACAGTCTTTCACTTTTTCTGTATGTACCAGTGTTTTACTGTCTAGAATTAGCATTTCTTGAGTGTGTGCATGTTCATATCTTCCTGTACGTTTGTGTAACATTTCAAACATACTATTTTGATGGATTGTGCAAACAGAACTGTAGAAATGGCTAACTTCCTCTCCCCCCACCCCTCTCCTATCTCTCTCTCTCTCTCTCTCTCTCTCTCCCTCTCTCTCTCTCTCTCTCTCCCTCTCTCTCTCTCTCTCTCTCTCTCTCTCTCTCCCTCTCCCTCCTCCCCCCTCCCTCCCTCCCTCCCTCCCTCCCTCCCTCCCTCCCTCTCTCTCTCTCTCTCTCTCTCTCTCTCTCTCTCTCTCTCTCTCTCTCTCTCTCTCTCGTTTAAAAAAATCTTGATGAGCATGTCTGCCCTTAGTTTATTATATAAGCTGTGATTAAGCTGTAGTTAAATTAATTCGCAGTATACATTGGCATCTCATGTATTTGTAACACTGTGTTCTTATTTAGTGACAAATCCTTCAGAATATAATCTGTGAATGTTTTATTCATTACTTTTGTATTATTACAGCTACACTACACTTGTATTATGCTCGATTTATGAATCATTTCTTGCATTCTATAAAACTTGTACCACACAAGGAGCCATTTGCAAGACTCATTGTGCAAGGTATGGTGATGGGGCGAAGTTACAGAGTGAAAGCAACAGGAAAATACATTCCAGAATCAGAAGTGGACTTATCTGGTAAGTACATTGTGTGTGTATTGTTAGACTCAACAATTTTGTGGTTTCCATTGACTTGTACAAAAACAAGGCTTTTGCATTTTTCAAGCAGGATACAAATGTTTTAAGTAGGTATTGAATTGATGCAGAACATCCTAAGTATCTCATGAAAAAGTATTGCATTCACCAGTATGTAGTGAAGACAGAGAATTTATTTCAAACCACAGTAAACTTTAAGGTATATTTTCTGTTATAGTGCAAATTATTGTTGTTACATGCCTGATATTATCTCTAGTTGTATAAGGGAGATTTGAAATGGACTCAAGCATTCAAAAGAAACTTCTTTGAAGTTTTGTGTACGGTTAAATGATATCACTGCTGCTTACAAACTACATACTGATAAGCTTTATGATGTATGACAGTAAGTATATAAATACTACATACACTTTGGCACTCAGTATACAAGCCTTTGGTATTTCAGTTACAAATAGTATGAAAATTTCCAGAAAGGGAAGTTCTGAGCATAAATGACTTTAAACTATAATGTAACAGATGTAAATGAAAATGGGTAGAATGAGGAGGAATAACAAGGAAAGAAATTGGAAAAGTTTACAACATATGAGTATTCTCATGACCAATTGAATTATAAATAGCTGTTTTGTTGAAAAAAGAGATGGACACAGCATGTGGTGTGACTGGGATATTGTAATGGACATCTGCATGACAATCAGGCACAAAAAGAGCAAGGTGCGCAATGCCGAAGCATTTGTTAGTGGGCATACAGTGGATGCCCATCACAAGGGACTCTCCAAGGTTCTGCAGCACTGGAATTTCCATAAGACACTGTGTTCGCACTGTACTATAAGTACACCAGTCTGAGGAAAAACCACCCGTACCAGTCAGCAGCCATGCACAACACCATGTTGATGGCAATGACGCCCTTTGGCTAATGTGAATTGTAATAACAAATACCCATGCCACGCGACAGCTTAGTATTGAACAACAAAAACAACTGGTGAGCGTTCCCTTCCTCATTGTTGTATGGTACGGAAGGTACCACCACTCATGTACATCTACTAATCACGTTGCATGGTACAGAGGTTGAGAAAATGGGAATGTGGACTGGCGAGTCATATTGATGTAATTGTGCCAATGGCATTGAAAACCACATGGTATTATGTATCCCTCTTGCTAGCAGGGCACTGCTCAAGCAGTTCTTGGAAGTATTTTTGTGAAGATGATGTTTACATGGGATTAAAAATAGTCCCTTGAGTGTCTGCTCAAATATCACTGGCAGTCAATTGTTGCATTCATTTCTTCATATAGTGCACCACCCGTTGTTTGTGAATTGTGACAGAATAGTGTGAGCAGCACTGGATGCAAACAAGGGTGGTTGGTAGCACTTTGGTCCTGGCTCTGATCAGCCTCCAGGAGTTGTGATTGTTGGTTGAGTGGTAATGGGTCTGAATGTTTCTCTATTGCTTTTAATTTTTTGTGCAGTCCATGACTCAGTACACTGCTTCCAGTTTCAGAACAAATGAGTGTGCTATGAGGCAAGTGTTTTTAATTCACTTGTTCTTCACTGCAGTGTATTGCTGATAATGGGCATTCTGGAAGGGATGCACATTGTGAAAATAGCTCTGCAGTTGCATTCCACAATCTCTACTTCCCTCCCTCCCTCCCTCCCCCTCTGTCTCTGTCACCATCTCCCCATCCCCCTCCCCCTCACACTTAAAACTTGGATGTTAAACATCATTTTCCATGCTTGTCCCATAGCTTTTTGCCTAAGTTCTCATTAAATATTCTAACTCAGTTATTAATTATAACAGGATCCTGTAAGCATTCTAACTGGACAGCAATGTTGAACATTTTTATACATAAAACGATATTGTCAGCAACTGTTGCACTACACCCTTATTGCTAAGATTACTATGAAAAGCAGTCCAAAGCAATATCCATTCTGAAAATTTGGCAGTCAAATATTAGTTTGTATTGATTTACATGTATCAATTGAGATTGCATCATTTCTAAGACTTTTTGATAAACCTTCATATTTCTTGTGTGTCCTTGGCTGAGGGGTGTTATGGACTACAAGTGAAATGCACAAGGGCCATGACAACTGTTTATTATTTTTGTAAGAAACAGAACTCAAATACAGTCCATGGGTGAATGTCCACACAATTTAAATACAAACAGAAATATCATTCCTAGACATTGCTTGGGATGTGCCTACATGTTGAAATCCACAAGTCCTAGTAGGCAGCAGAGCAGACTGAGCCGAAGATGATCAGTGGTAGGCTCCAACAGGGCGCTTGGAGTGTGCCCTCGAGGACAGTGGGCTTCACGGATGTTGGGCATCAGTAGACATCGGAGGCAATGTGTTAGTGATGACAGCTCCTGGTGAGACTGTGGTGCTTCTAGGGCATCGGGTGTCAGCAGATGTCTGAGGTGATAGCTTGACAATGGCGGCCACTGGGTAGATGCAGTGTAGCGAGGCGTGGCACTTGGGGGAGCAGACAGTGGTCCAGAGTAGTGTCAGCGACCAGTGCTCAACAGTGAGGGTGATTACTCTGATCAGTGAGCTGCTAGGGTGGCCGACATGAAGCCTGTAGTGGTACTGGCTGAAGCATGGTGAGACAGTGGCCTAAATATGCTCCAGCAGAAGGATACCACCAGTGTGGTGTTGAATGGGCATGTAATAAAGGTGACAGAGTAGTGCCCTGACTACAGTGTTCTCTACCACAATGGGCACACTGCCTATTGATGAGACTGGCACCAACAGATGCCACGGAGGCTGTGGGAAGCTGTGGCATAAAGAGCCTGAGCCATGCATTGCTAGGCATGTAAACAGCTCAGTGAGTCATGTTGATATGAGCTGTTTACTCACTTTTACCTGGAGAGGCGGCAGCCCTCAATACCTCCCTGGTATTGTACTTTGGACCTCGTAGCTACAAACAGGCCAGACCTTATCGATGACATCAGTATGTAGACAGGGAGTAGTCAATATGATGTCATTGTAGTGACTATGGTTACATAAGTTAATAAATCAGTCAAGAGTGCTAGCAGAGTGTTTCTGTTAGAAAGAACAGGTAAGCAGTTGTTAGCTTCTCATTTAGTGAACTGCACTCATTTTGTTCCAGAATGATGGACATAGAGGAATTAAGGGCAAAGTTTAATCAGATTGTAAATCATGCTCTGGACAACTATGTGTGGATTAACGATGGAAAAGAGCCACCATGGTTTAATAATGAAATTCAGAAAATGCTGAGGAAACAAAGGCTGTTGTACTTCTGGTTCAAAAGAAGACATGCAAATTATGACAGGCAAAGATTATAGAGATTAATGCATCTGTGAAAAGATTTATGCACGAAGCGCAGAACAGCTACCACCATCATGCCTTCGCTAAAGATCTAGTGGAGAACCCGAAAGAATTCTGGTCCCATGTAAATTTGCTAAGCAGGTCTAAGGCTTACATCCAGTCACTTATTTGATCAGTCTGGTTTGGCAGTAGAAGATAGCAAAAGGAAGGCCAAAGTTTTAAATTCCATGATTAACAAATTTTTCACGCAGGAGAATCATACAAATGTACTGTCATCTGATCATCGCACAGAGTCCCATATGGATGATATAGTAATAAACAACCCTGGCATAGAGAAACAACTGAAAAAGTTGAAAATAAATAAGTTGCTAGGTCCACATGGAATTCCAGTTCAGTTTTACAAAGAGTACTCTTAGGTCATTGGCCCCTTACATAGTTTGCGTTTATTGTAAATCTCTCCACAAGTGCAAAGGGGCAAGCGGCTGGTGTATAAAAAGGATAAAATTACAGACCAATATCCTTAATATTGATTTGGTGCAGAATTCTAGAGCACATTCTGAGTTCAAATATAATAAATTTCCTTGAGACCGAAAAGTTCATGTCCACGATCAGCACAAAAAAATGGTTCAAATGGCTCTGAGCACTATGGGACTTAACATCTATGGTCATCAGTCCCCTAGAACTTAGAACTAGTTAAACCTAACTAACCTAAGGACATCACACAACACCCAGTCATCACGAGGCAGAGAAAATCCCTGACCCCGCAATCAGCACACATTTAGAGGGTATCGCTTGTGCAAAACCCCAGCTTGCTCTTTTTTCACATGATATACTGCATACTATGAATGAAGGGCAACAAGCTAATTCCATATTTTTAGATATCCATAAAACATTCGACATGGTACCCCACTGCAGGCTGTTAATGAACGTACAAGCATATGGAATACGCTCCCAGATATGTGACTGGCTCAAAGACTTCTTAAGTAATAGAATCCAGTATGTTGTCCTCAATGGTGAGTGTTCATCACAGACACAGGTAATGTCAGGGAAGTGTGATAGGACCTATATACATAAATGATGTATATACTTCTATACATAAATATATCTAAAAACAAAGATGGTTATAATAGAGGGAAACATTCCACGTAGGAAAAATATATCTAAAAACAAAGATGATGTGACTTACCAAATGAAAGTGCTGGCAGGTCGACAGACACACAAACAAACACAAACATACACACAAAATTCAAGCTTTCGCAACAAACTGTTGCCTCATCAGGAAAGAGGGAAGGAGAGGGAAAGACGAAAGGATGTGGGTTTTAAGGGAGAGGGTAAGGAGTCATTCCAATCCCGGGAGTGGAAAGACTTACCTTAGGGGGAAAAAAGGACGGGTATACACTCGCGCGCGCACACACACACACACACACATATCCATCCACACATATACAGACACAAGCAGACATATTTAAAGACCAATATGTCTGCTTGTGTCTGTATATGTGTGGATGGATATATGTGTGTGTGTGTGTGTGTGTGTGTGTGTGTGTGTGTGTGTGTGTGTGTGTGTGCGTGCGCGCGCGCGAGTGTATACCCGTCCTTTTTTCCCCCTAAGGTAAGTCTTTCCGCTCCCGGGATTGGAATGACTCCTTACCCTCTCCCTTAAAACCCACATCCTTTCGTCTTTCCCTCTCCTTCCCTCTTTCCTGATGAGGCAACAGTTTGTTGCGAAAGCTTGAATTTTGTGTGTATGTTTGTGTGTCTGTCGACCTGCCAGCACTTTCATTTGGTAAGTCACATCATCTTTATTTTTAGATATATAAAAACAAAGATGATGTAACTTATCAAACGAAAGCGCTGGCATGTTGATAGACACGTTGATAGACAACTTCTATACATAAATACGAATTGGTCTTTAAATATGTCTGCTTGTGTCTGTATGTGTGGATGGATATGTGCGTGTGTGCGAGTGTATACCTGTCCTTTTTTCCCCCTAAGGTAAGTCTTTCCGCTCCCGGGATTGGAATGACTCCTTACCCTCTCCCTTAAAACCCACTTCCTTTCGTCTTCCCCTCTCCTTCCCTCTTTCCTGATGAGGCAACAGTTTGTTGCAAAAGCTTGAATTTTGTGTGTATGTTTGTGTTTGTTTGTGTGTCTATCGACCTGCCAGCGCTTTCGTTCGGTAAGTCACCTCATCTTTGATTTTATATATAATATACATAAATACATATATACGTAAATACATATATACGTAAATGATCTGACTGACAGGATGGGCAGCAACCTGCAGTTTTTTGCTGATGATGCTGTGGTGTACAGGAAGTTACCAAAGATCAGGGACTGTAGGATGATACAAAATGGCCTAGACAAAATTTGTAGTTGATGTGATGAATGGCAACTGGCTCTAAATGTAGAAAAATGTTAGTTAATGCAGATGAGTAGGAAAAACAAACCCATAATGCTGAGATAGAGCATTAGTACTCTCCTGCTTGACACAGCCACATCATTTAAATATCCGAGCATAAAGTTTCAAAGCAGTATGAAATGCAATGAGCATGTAAGGATTGTGGTAGGTAAGGTTAATGTCGACTTCGGTTTATTGGGAGAATTTGAGAAAAGTTTGATTCATCTGTAAAGGAGACTGCGTGTAGGACCCTAGTGCAACCTATTCTTCAGCATTGCTTGAGTGTGTTGGATCCACACTAGGTCAGATTGAAAGAAGACGCCAAAGCAGTTCAGAGGCGATCTGTTAGATTTGTTACTGGTAGGTTTGATCAGAATGCAAGTGGTACAGATATGCTTTGGGAATTAAAGTGGGAGTACCTGGAGGGAAGAAGACACTCATTTCGAAGAACACTGCAGAGAAAGTGTAAAGGACCAGCCTTTGAAGCTGACTGCAGAACGATCCTTCTGCTGCCAGCAAACATTTCACTTAGGGGCCATGAAGATAAGATACGAGAAATTGGGGCTCATACGGAGGCATATAGACATTCGTTTTTCCCTCGCTTTATCTGCGAGTGTAACAGGAAAGGAAACCACTAGTAGTGGTACAGCATACACTCCACCACGCATCGTTTGGTGGCTTGCGGAATATGTATGTGGATGTAGATGTAGATGTTGATGGTATGCGTAGCAGTTTAGTCCCTGGCAGATGCTCTATATTCTATGAAACTTTGGGAGAAATACAGGGTATCAGTAAATTACTGCCACTGTATTTCAGTCATTTGTAGAGTCTTCAGGCCATCTTCAGGTTATAATGCCAAAAGTACACTGATTTACTGTTTTATCCTGCCAGCACAAGCATGGTGTACTTGCAAGTCATTAAACAGGTGTTACTGGAGCACACACGCTTCTGCTGTGAGACTGTCCATTGTTCTGAACACATTTCATGACAAAAGCCCACCTCATTGATATCGGATCAGTCAGTTGGTAAAATCTCACAAGAACTCTGTTATGCAGAGCACAGAGTTTCCCAATAACATATCCCTCTGTGTCATCTAAATGGTCTGTTATGTAGAGCACAGAGTTTCCCAATAGCATATGTGTCATCCAAATGGATACCACTGTTATGGTTGGTCAGGTCCTCAGATGTATTTCTGCTGATCTGTTGACAGTATAGTCCCAATATTTCAATGCGTGGGGCCACAATTTTTGTTTCAGAGCATCCATTGAATGACTAGTAGAAATGTAGTGGTTGGCAATAGCACTTTGGCTACCTTACAGAAGACAAGTATGCCACTAATACTCCAGAATGTGGGTGGTTTGCCTTATATACAATTTTCCAAACTTGCACAGAATCCTGTAAACCATTGCCTTGCACAGTACCTAGTTGTCTTTGACCAATCTCAGAACTCCCAAGATTATTGCTGGAGGACCAAAGACCTCTTTAACCTGATGTTTTCTCAGTACTGTACATATGTTCATAGAAACATTCCCAATACATGACAAGTAAACTGTAATCCTGAAAGTCTCATATGCTTTCTTCCATCATTTACTTCTCTTTAGTGTCCTATGCATCTGAAAAGGTGAAATATGTTTTTGAGTAACAAATTTAGTAGATGTTCCATTTCTGCTTGCAAAGCTGTTTGCATAGTCGAGCAGTCTGTTGATTTGTGACTGACTGAGTATGTAATCAGTAAGAACAGGGGTTTCCATGTTGATATTGGATTGAATCCTGTCATTGGGAAGTTTCATTCTCTGCATAGTCAACACCTTCCTGTAATTTCACCAAATGCAGATGACCAGTCTCATATTGATAACATGAGAGTGTGATCAGAGAAGTGCACGAACTGTCAGCAGCACCACAGGCACTTAAATAAGTCTTGTGTAGCAAGTTGCAAGTACACTGTGTGCATACTGGAGGTGTCTTTCAGCAATGTACACCTGAGAATGATCAGAAATATTGTGACATCAAGTTACAGATGTCTGACAGTTCCGCCAAAATTTCATGTAACTACCTGTTTGCTAAGGAAGTTTTAAATGAATTACCTCTATATGTTTATGACTTTATGAAGGATGTACTGAGCAGCATTCAGCTTGGTTCTTGTTGACCCTTAGAGAACCTGCACTACAGAATTTGCTATCATGTCATAATTTTCTGTGCTGATTTTGCCAACCTCATGCACAAACAGAACTGACAAAAGAAGTGTGATGTCGTGGTTATTGTTTACAAGATGCTGTGTAGTTCAGTGCTTTATTTATTAGTGCCACAGCTCAGCCGCTAAACTGATTGTTAAGCATTTGGCTCACAGTTGGATTTAAAATTTTTTTGAGCACACTATGTGACTCGTACCCCTTCTCCTCTTCTGCCTCTGTGTACCTCACACCCACTGTTACTGTGTGTGTGCATGTGTGTGCGTGTGTGTGTGTGTGTGTGTGTGTGTGTGTGTGTGTGTGTGTTGACTCCAACGGAGGACATTGCTTGTCAGCTCAGCAGCTGTTTCAGTCTCGATTGGGTGCATATCAACCACTCAACACTTGACATCTATGGTGAGTGGTCACCTTTATTCTTTCTGTTATACAGGGTGTTAGGAGTATAATCACAGTTTTTTGGTGGCTGAGGACAGTGTACTGAACAACATTGCATCAGTATTTACTTCATTTTTAGGCTAATAATTATAACTATTAGTAGTAGTATGTTCTGAAGTTGGTTATTATCTCCAAATACATAGGGCAAAAGAAAGCCATTAATGCTTACTTTCCACTGGGCAGCAGGTCAAATGATGAAGTGTGGGCGCAAGAACACAAAACAGTTAGTCTAGAATGACAGGCATAGTCCACTTAGTGGTACAGTTATGAATATGCTGAAAACATCAGGTAGTAAATTATGTGATGTGTTTGCAGAAAGCCTGTTAGATGCAGCAAAAAAATCAAGTAACTCACTGAAATGGCTACGTATTAAGGTACCAATGATCACAGTATCTGCACTTACACCCCTAACACCCGCTATGTAATAAAACTTGCTTCTACCATCCCGAGTAGTGTCAAGCGTGCATCCAAGCAGTGTTTCTGATCACAGGTAGGGTTCATGTATATCTACAGTGCAATATTCATCTTGTTTCACAAACTGTAATAAATGTCTTCCAAACCACCCAACTTTAGTGTTGTTGACTGATCTTACTACACCCATAATCATAAGATAAAGATCAAATGTCCACAAACAAGTGTGTGTGTGCGTGTGTGTGTGTGTGTGTGTGTGTGTGTGTGTGTGTGTGTCACACTTCTCTTGCATGTTACAAGTTAATATTTTGGACATAGTGAATTAATTGCATATTAGTGCTCAAAGCATGTAGTGGAGAAAAGTTTCTCATCGAGATGGTCATGCTGCTGATGTTTCAGGGAAGAAGCCTAAAGAGAAGAAAACTGGAGAACCTGTCATTGTTGCATGGGAGAAAATGAGCAAGTCAAAACATAATGGAGTTGATCCAGAAGCTGTATTCAAAGAGTATGGAGTTGATACAGCTCGCCTTTTGATATTAGGAAGTGTTGCACCTACTTCCCATAGAAACTGGTCTCCTGAAAGTAAGTACACACTGAGTAGAACATTCAGTATGTGTCGTGCCACTTAGTGTAAATCATATGTCAATGAAAATTCAAACTGCGGTGACAGAAGACTGAGTGGCTTTGTGTTTATTAGATTTCTGAAATATTTGTTTGAAAGCTCTGCTGGTAATTGTCCTCTTCTACACATGTGTCTGCGGTAAGTGATTTGTACTTTGATAGATATGTCTAATACGTCATAAATTTATACACCCCCCACAAAAAATTTTCTTAAATGAATATTTGAAATTCATCAGTAACTTTTGCAGTATCTACATCATTTGTCTACACAGTACTTCTGTCTTTTATTACATCTACATCTAAACTGTGAAAACCAATGTGAAGTGCTTGGCAGATCATACATCCCACTTGTACCCATTCCATTCACATATGGAGAGCAGGCAGAATGATTGCGTAAATGCATCTGTGCGTGCTGTAACTCGTGTTTACACTCCCTATGAGAATTATATGTAGGTGGTTGTTGTATATTCCTAGGTTCATCACTTCAAGTTGGTTGTAGAGACTTCCATCTATTTTCAGGTGTCTGCCATTTCAGTTCTTTCAGTATATTTCGACACAGTCCCATGGGTCAAACAAATTTGTGACTATTTGTGCTGCCCTTTTTTCATATGTTTAGTATCCCCAGTTAGTCCTATTTGGTATGAACCCGACACTCTAAAGCAGTGTTCTAGAATGGGACACACAAGTGTTTTGTATGCTATCTCCTTTCCAGACTGATGTATTTCTCTGGTATTCAACCAATAAACCACAGTCCACCACCTGCTTCACGTACAACCGACACACAAAATGACTAAATTTAGATGCAAGTCGTGTCTATCCAACTAGTAACTAACACAAAATGTGTTCAGAAATACTATTTAGAAACATTAAATTGCATTTTCATGGTTAAAGCAGACACTACTTAATAGCAACCACCTCACTTTAAGTAAATTTATAGTGTGGAGAAAATTTAAATAAAATTTTCAATGTTTATAACACACAAAGCATTGGGCCATATACAGCTATCAAGATGTCAAATAATACAATTAAAAAAAAAAAAAAAAAAAAAAAAAAAAAAAAAAAAAAAAAAAAAAACAAGTACTATACAAGCAGTAAACATTCACTTGCATAGCAAGAAAAGCAAAATAAATTTAAACATTGATTACTCATAAATACTTACTTTTTGCGGACAAGATATACCTGTGTGTCTCACAGTGTAGTTATCTTGGACTAATAATTGATATGCTTTTGCTATCAACAGACTTTACAGTTTTTGAACCTCCTTTTAAAATAATTAGAAAATCATTTACGTTGATTAGAAACATTAGTAGCACTCCACATGTTTTCCTATCTTCTGAGGTTAGTTTCATGCCTGTGATACATTCCGTTAGTGAGACCTCTATATTATGAAGGTAAGACTCCATCGTTGCAAGAGAGTACCTTTAATATGACAACACTTCAGTTTGCCTACTAGAATTTTGTGATACAATGAACAGCTGTGAGGTGGTCACAGAGTATACCAACGGGATAATTTTAGTTGTTTAAGTCAGCAAGCACTTCATTTGTGAGATTTTGTATTGCTTTCCCTGTGGAGAATCCGTCATAAAAGCCAAATTTAGAGGCAGTTAACAAGTTCTGCTTGTTTAGACGTAAATGCATCAGTATTCTATCATAGGCTATGTTCTCAAACACTTTTGAGAAAAACTGGGAGGAAATATACTGGTCTTCAGTAGAGGTAGTCTGCATACATCCAGTTTTGTGGATAGGTCTTATTACAAGCAGTTTAAGTCATCATAGAAACAACTCTACTAGAAACATCATTATAGCTACCAGAAGTATACCTTTTTAGTGACCTGATGAACTTTGTATTCTCTTTAATGATTCTGTTTTATCAATGTGTAGGTCCACACAAAGCAGTTTTATTTTATTCCATTGATATTTGGTATAGATAGGCCAAATTAGAGCAGTAATACATCTGATTACTTCAGTAAATTATGTACAAACAGAACAACAGTAACTAATAAGTTTGTAACGACATATCATAGTAACAGGTAACAAATATAATTCTTTTAGATTATTGAGGGAAAATGATAAACAAAAATACAAATGTACTGATTTGTTCTGGAGTGATATTGCAGATATATCTTCAGGTTATACAGTAACTTATAAAGGGTAAAGATTAAGCATTGTATAGTGAAGGTCTGACAGTCAAGCCATAGAAGAGTGCAGAAAATACAGTCTTTTCAAAAAGTTTGTGTTTATCTTGTAAGTTTTTGCCTTTTCTGTTGTGAAAATGTCAGGAATATAAAAGACCTAACAAATATGCCATAGGGCTGAGTACTGGCCCATACAACCAGTTAGCCTGGTTAGATTATGGTAACTAATGCACGAACAATATCTCCTTTGCTGGGATGACAACGACTTTATTTGTTCAATGGTCAAATAAACCAGAACATCTTACAGAGGCAGTGTATGCCAAAACAAGTCTTGTGAGAAAACAAATAAGACTCTTGTGGACTGGTTTAAGGACTGTGAACAATGACAAACATGATAGAACTCAATACAGCGTAAACATGAAAATATAAATTGCCATAAACTAAGAGTAACTGGCATAGAGTTAATAGACAAAACGCAGCACTCCTGGCAGCCAGTGCAGAACTAATTTGACAGCGTGAAATTGAACACCCACAGTGCAACACTCATGCACTACACTGTACAGAACTGTTAGCCATGGTTTCTTTATACAGCCCCCTCGGCAGAAACAGAGCGCCATTCAGCAAGTGCACCGGTAAGTGGATGCATCGCCCACATCTTGTAGTGCACTGATCCCCTGGAGCTGAAGTTGTGGCTAGTGCTGGTGCCAGAGTTGCTGATGCTGGCCAAGTGCTGGGCGAGGCTGTGTTCGTCGAGTCTTGGTGGAGGGGCCGCTTGTTGGAGATGTATGGCGGCTTGACCCTGTTTTTAGTAGCAGCAGTGTGTTTGCCATTGACCAGAACATGTAGGGTGTGATCTCCCCTCTTGACGACACAATGTAGCCTGATGTCTGGTGGTTGTAGGTCCAGTTTGACACCTTCAGTACTCAACATAATGTGTGTGCACGTGCCAAGATCTTTGTGGACAAATGTGGCAACAGTTCCATGTCTGGACAGCTGTGGAGGTCAAATCTTCTTGGTGTGATCTCTAAGGTTACCCCCTAAGGTATCAGGCTGTGGAGCCACATCTACACATTCACTACGCAGTCATAGTGACTCTCTATACATGACTTCTGCAGAGGAACCATCCAGATTGGGTTTCTACACATACAGTAGGCCAAGTAAAACCATCGACAGAGCTTCTGTACACCTGACAGTGTGCAGTGTGGCACATCAGAGCTGCTTGTAGTGTTCAATGCCAATGCTCCATCAGTGCATTGATGGCTGAGTGGTAGCTTGTTGTTTGTGAAGGATCATGCCACAGAATGCTGCCAGCTTGGTGAACAATTCCAATTTGAATTCCTTACGATGGTCTATTTTAATGTGCAGAGGAAAGCCAAAATGTGATACCCAGTTCAGCACGAAGACAAGCACCAAACTTTCCACAGAGATGTCATTCACCGGTGCTACTTCTGGCTAGTGAGTGAATCAGTCAGTCATTGTCACCTGGTGCCACTGACTGTTCGAAGATGGTAGCAGCCCCACGATGTCCACGTGCACATGAGTGAAACACATGGTAACATTTGGGAAGTTGCCGATCAGCGCATGTACACGCCAGCTTACCTAGCAATGCCGACATTGTATGCAACATGGTCTACTCATGGCAACCTTTTTTCATTCCTGGCCACATAGGGCAATCTGTGATGAGGTGTAATGTAGATCTCACACTGGAGTGACACAGGTTGTGTAAAGATTTAAAGCTATTCTTTGGAATATTGCTTGTAAAAGAGGCTTTGGTTATCAGTTGATAAATCACAATCACTTGAAGCCAGCGCTAGGAACATTGACTGATTGCAAGTCTAACATTGAAGTTGTTTCCAACAACAACTCTTGCAGTTCCTGATCAGTACATTGTGCTCCTGTGAGCTCTGCGTAGCCAATAGTGGAGTCACTCCTGACTAAGAAGAGACAGTCTGCTACCACATTCTCGATCCTGGACATTTGTTGGATGTCCATGCTGCACTGTGTGATAAACATAAGTGTTATGTGCTAGCCAAGAAAATCGACTTGTGACTTATTGAAAACACTCTTTTCGGTGTTATGAACAATGCCATATTTATCCAGCCATTTGAAAACTTCTGAGAGATGCTGGCGATGATCTTCTGGTGAGGCTGAGAATACCAGTATGTCACGAACGTAAGTGAAGCAGAATGGCAGGCCGTGCAACATGGAGTCAATAAATCTCTGCCATCAAACTTCCTGGCAGATTAAAATGGTGTGCCGGACCGAGACTCGAACTCAGGACCTTTGCCTTTCCTGGGCAAGTGCTCTACCATTTGAGCTAACCAAGCACGACTTACGACCCGTCCTCACAGCTTCAGTTCCCCCAGTACCTCGTCTTCTACCTTCCAAACTTCACAGAAGGTCTTCTGCATACTTTGCAGAACTAGCACTCCTAGGAGAAAGGATATTATAGAGACATGGCTTAGCCACAGCCTGATGCATGTTTCCCGAATGAAATCTGGAATCTCTGCCATGCCTGTGTGCTCATGAATTTTCTATCAAAGACGTCAAACAGTATAATGATGACCATCTTTGGGATGTGTGCCTGGGCCACAGGTATCTGTGTGTATGTCTTGATGCAGTCCAAACCACTGTATTGGTGAGCACCATTCAACTCATGATTGTAATCATGGAATAACATCAGTGGATAATGATCTGGCACTGTACAGGCATTAAGCACTCTATAGTCACCGCAAGAGTGCCATGCATCACAGTTTTTTGGCATTAGGTGCAACATTGAAGATCGATGACTACTGGACAGTTGCATGATGCCCTCTCAAATTCTGCCTTTGCAATTGCTAGCCAATGCGGGGCTAACCATCATGGATTACAAATTATTGGGGGTCCCTCAGTAGTCTTCATATAATGCAAGATGTTATGCTTCTCATCTTTAGGTGTACCTGGCAGTCTCATCAGTGCAGTGTACTCTCACTGTCCGCGGCTTCAATCAGTTTGGTGGACTGGGTCGTCACATGGCACTGAAATCCTGCAGCCATTGGTCTGGTGGTTTGGTCCACCAGGCATGTGTTGGCAGTGTCAGGCAGAAGGTTGTAGTACGCCAGGAAGTCCACTCCATTATTGGTTCTGCAACATCCACAATCGTGAAGCCCCACATGAATGTCTGGTGTAGGCATGGGTCTAGCTCAAATCAGTCTGTGCTCTACGTCACAATAAAAGAACTTGCTTGTAGCAGCTGGATAGAACAATGTATATGGCATACACTGATGTAGCATTGTTTGTGGGAATATACACAGATCAGAGCCAATGTCAACCAGATATTTCTGTCCTGTACACTCGTCACTTACAGACGGACACTGTGGCTCAGACCAGCAATTGGACGGAGTGTGTGTGCATTCAAGTCCTGCTGGCATTTGGATATGCGCAGGGTTTGGCCCAGCGATGTGCTTCATTTAAATCTTCTGTGGTACCAGTGTGTCTCCTGCTGTGTTTCTGTCCAGGGTATAGTCGAGGTGGTTAACGATCTTCTGCGTGAGTGCTTCCAGAATCCGGCTCAGCCCCAGTCACTGTTCGTGTCACAGAGAGATAACATCTGATCTGCTTAGTTAGTACATCCACCTGTGCTGTCAGAGCATCGTAGTCAGTGCACAGTACCATGGCAGATGTGCATGTTACACTGATAGGTGCAGGTGATATAGCATCTTGCTCCTTGTCTGTTAGCTCTGCTAATGTGTCTAAAGACATGTTAGATTGTGACCCAATGATTGCTTTAACGGCAGGCAGCAACCGACTACTCCAGATGGTTCTCAGCAGGCTGACCAGTACTGTGCCATTGTTGATCTTGCTTCACAGGTACTGGGATGACTTGCAATCCCCATTGTCTTCCTGCATCAGGACCTGGTGGAGGTGTTCTTCTTGTGAAGCAGATACACAACGGATTAGCTCTGCTTTGATATGGTCATAGGAACCACTGTCTGGCAGCAGATTTACTACATCTTGCAATTCATCCGTGTACTGATGGCCAAGTTGGCTCACAACCAGCACAAACTTGGTAGTGTCGGTGATTATTCCCAAATAAATGACACTGGCTTCAATTTGAGAAAATCAAAGGGCCAGGTTGTGAGGCCAGAATGGTGGTGATAGTACTGTGAGTCTGGACACAGCAGATTTTCTGTTATCCTGCAATAGTACCTCCTCTAATTTGTGCATCGGGCAGGCATAAATCACATCAGTGCCACCAATTTGGCCATAGGGATGAATACTGACCTGTCCAGCTTGGTTAGTTTATGACAGATAATGCACAGACAATATCTAATGTGTTGGGACCGTGATGACTTTATTCGTTCATAGGTCGGATAATATAGAACATGTTTTAGGTGCAGTGAGAAAACCCAAAAGACTCTTGACTGGTTACTAAGGGCATGCACAATGACTGTCATGATAGAACTTAACATAGAGTAAACATGAACATGCAAATTCCTGTAAACTAGGAGTAAATGGCAAGGAGCTAATAGATGAAAAACAGAACTCCTGGCAGCCAGCGGAGAACTGATTTGACAGTGCGAAATCAAACACTCGTGGCACAACTCGAGCGTGAAACAGTCGTACACTACACTGTACAGAACTGTAGGCCTCAGTTGCTACGTGCTGCTTAAACAAGATTTATTCAGTGTTTTAAAATCAGCAACTTCACAAAACAAAAACAAACACACACACACACACACACACACACACACACACACACACACACCAACAACTGAGAACTTAAAAGAAAGAGAAATTACACAGCAACACAGGTACTGAATCTTTAACTGTCTCCCGCAATATTCATATTTTACTATCACATCAAAGATTTAACTCAATCATTCCAATCAAAGTTTTCATTATTCATAACATCTTTATGGGTGAACGCACGGTAAAAATGTCTGCTGCCTGATCTGCTGCCCTCAGGAGCTCAGCATTCATTTGCTGGGTACGGGCTTGACGACCCCGGGGTTCCTGGGCTGGGGACTGGTAAGTGCCACAAGTTCCCTGTCACCGTAAGCTCTGGCTATGCTGCAGCAACCGCCATTTGGCACAGTGGTGGAACATTGCGTGCCACAGGGAAAGGGACCTTGGCTTCACTGCCCAGATCACAAGGGTGATACAAACCTCTAAAAAAAGAAAAAAAGAAGAAAAAAAAAGGTCTTGAAGTGTGCTGCATGCCGATGAGTTGCGTGGCTACTGAGGTGGAACAGTTATTAGCAGGCAACCTCTAGGGTCCTGGCGCACTTCAGTTGTGTAAGGCTTACCCAGGCATGTGGGGTTCTGCCTGAGTGAACTTTCTTCCCTAGCTGCTCATGGGAACACCATGAAGCATAAATCTCATTTTTCTACTACCAGTGGTTCGGGTGGGCAGTTGGGTAGTATTACCACCCAAAATCTTAAGAGGCCTCTTGTGGCTAGTCCACATGGGTCATCTCTGACTGTCAACAACAGTAACCAAAGTAGCAGTACACGGCCTGTGGTGAATAATGTTTTTGTTGTTGTGAAACATGTGGAAGGTTCTTTTGAAAAATTGTCACCATTTTATATCCATAAAGTACTCGAGAGACTTGCTGGGCAACTCAAATCTACGGAATGGTACTCTTCTGCTGGAGACTATGAAGGTGCCCCAAGTACAGAAGCTGTTGAATGCCAGTCTACTTGGGAAATATCCCATCACTAGTTAGCTGAACACCGGGTTGAATAGTGTTAAAGATGTTGTTACTTGCCAGGACACTATGGATATGGATACAAAAGAACTGCAACAGGAAGGGGGAAGTGCACGGGCGACTGACGCCCAAAACATTATGAAAATAATTGTTCGAGAGCTCCGAAAGTCAGCATCATTTATTCTGCCATTCAATCTTCCGAAGTTGCCAGACTGCATTGCAGCAGGTTTTCTCCACCTTAAGGTAAGACCTTATATCCCAAACCCAATATACTGCTTCACGTGCCAACGCTTAACGCTTTGGTCACACCACTAAGGGTTTTAACAGTCAGGCTACATGTGGCCGATGTGGCAGCATGGCCCACGAACATGGTTTCCAGTGCACTGCACCACCCAGGTGTGTTAATTGCTCCCAGGCCCATCTGGTTTGGAGCAGGGATTGTCGTATCTACGCTGAAGAAAAGAAGATTCAGGGAATTAACGTCACCCAATATGTCTTATACTCTGATACAAAGAAGGAATTTAAGACCACTCAGCCACCAATTTTCGTCAAGTCTTTCATCTCGGCATTGATGCAGCCTGTCCAGAAGGGCACATCTACCTGCAACTGTAAATGTAGCTGCCAGCCTGCACTGCTGCTCCCTATAGCTGAAGCACTGAATGTTGCCAAACATAATGTCAGTGTAAGTAAACCCTGATGGCAGACATCTTAAGAGATTACCAGATTGTTTCTGTACCATCAGCCTTGCCAATGTCCCCAAAGTCCAAACTGGTGACGAAGGCCAAATTGCCAAAGCGGTCCGCTCCGAAGCCATCAGAACATGCACCCTTGTTATTGTCTGATGGATCTGAAGATCGTACGATCACTGGTATGGACATTGAATTTTATCTGAGGGTACCAGCTGTTTCACACCACCATGGAATGAGAAGGGGATAGATAGAGTAAAACCTCATTTTTAAAATGGCTTTCATACCACAATGGAACTCAATGGGTTCAGAACTGATGTAGAGGAAGTGAAACTGCTAGCACAGGTGCACCCCTTGTGCTTGTGTTTACAAGAAACACATTTTAAACATACATCCATCCCTGTACTACAGGGTTATATGCTGTAACTCAAGGATGACCTATCAGGGGAAAGAACCAAGGGAGAGGACGTGGTGTTTGTCAATAATGCGTACCACTCCTTTGCTCTCCCCCTGGCTTCTGACCTGCAAGCAGTTACAGTTGAAATTCATGCCTGTCAGAGGATTACAGTTTTCTCACTGTATTTACCTCCTCTAGGTGCAGTAGACTCTGAGGCTCTCACAGCTCTTGTAGATCAACTCCCTCGGCCATTTCTCTTCCTGGGAGACTTCAATGGCCATTGTGTCTTGTGGTGCTTAACCTCTACCTGCCCTCGGGGTCAGGCTTTGGAGGGCCTCATAACACGATCTGTGCATCCTCAACACAGGTACTGGAAACTCATCTCAGCCATTGACCTCTCTTTCTGCTCCCCCACCCTCACAAATTCTGTTCAGTGGAGATCATTGATGACCTTCATTCCAGTGACCACTTCACACTCTACATCCACCTACTGGATAGAGCACTGTCTGAAGTGAAGCCACCTAAATGAATGGTCAGCAGGGCTAACTGAATGCACTTCAGGCAGCTGGCTGTGTTCGAACACTGTGACAGTGTCCATGGAGGGGGGGGACCACATCAGACAAGTGCTCCATTCGTGCCGCTGACTTATCCATACTGAAGTCCTCAGGCCACCTTAGGAGGCAACCTGTACCTTGGTGGATAGATGAATGCCGTTCAGCAATGCGGGACAGGTATGTGGCTCTTAGACATTTTAAATGCCGACCAACAGCAAACAACCTAATGGCCTTTTGAATTCCAAGGACCAAGGCTCGACACATCATTAGGGAGAGTAAGAAAAGGTCATGGCAAGTGTTCCTGGACACCATCAATTTGTTCCATTTCTTCTACAACAGTATAGGAAGCTATCTGGAGGATTTCTGGTAAACACAGTCGTTTACCAATAGCAGCAGTGCTGAAACGGGAGGTGCGGGTCCTCCTAACAACATCCGGAGACATTGCTCAGACAGGGACCAAGCATTTTACAAAAACTCTACTGCCAATGTAAGCTAGGATCTGGCATTTCATTTCTACTCTGCGACTGTAGTGAGAGGGGAGTTGGACTTCAGATCCAACAGTTCTGAGGCCTATAACTCTCCTTTCTGCATGTGGGAGCTTGAATTGGCTCTGACTGAGACTCGTGACACTGCACCCGGTCATTACCAAATCCAGTACTGCATGCTTCATAATTTTTCAGTCGTGTCAAAGGATATCCTCCTAGAATGTTTTAATCCCATTGGCAACAGGTAACTTCCCCAACTCATGGAGGGAGCAATTCTGATACCTCTCCTCAAACCAGGAAAGGAATGCACATGTCCCAGTAGTTATTGGAGTATCACCTTAACAAGCTGTGTAGGAAAGACAGTGGAGCGAATGGTTAACTGTCATCTGATCTCGTTGTTAGGGACCAGGCAACACCTTAGCTGCTCCCAGTGTGGATTCTGGAGATTTTGGTCCACTGTTGACAACCTGACCTTGCTAAAGGCAGCTATTCAGCAGGCTTTCTTATGTAAGCATCACTGTATCGGCTTATTCTTCGATATAGATAAATAGTATGATACTACTTGGAGACACTGTATTCTCACACAGCTGCTTCAATGGGGCTTCCGTGGCCACCTCCCCATCTTTATATTGTCTTTCCTATCTCAGAAATTTTTTAGAACCTGAGTTGATGACGTTGTCAGATTGATTTGAGCAGGAGAATGGTGTCCATCGGGGCAGTGTTTTAAGCGTTACCCTCTTTACCATAACCATAAACAGTATCACATCTATGGTAAGGAGTCCTGTACTGTGTTCTTTATTTATGGGCAGTTTTGCTTCTTTCTGTTCCCTCCTCCAGTGTTGCAACGGCGAGCTGCCAGTTGCAACTTATAGTGCAGGATTAGAGGAGTATGCTGCAAAGAAGGGTTTTCATTTTTCTGCAGATAAGTGTGTGTATGTTCATTTTAATCATTCTCAACATACTTTTAACTTACCTCCCTTGCATATGGGGGATACCATCCTATGTTTTAGAGTCTCAGTGAGGTTCCTGGGCTGCATTTTTGACTCCAGATTGTCGGGGTTGCCACACCATAGACACCTGACAGCCAGTACCCTGAAGGCACTGAATATCTTAAAGTGGCTTAGCCACAGGTCTTGGGGAGCCGACAGGGTGCGTCTCCTCCATTTTTATAGGGCTTTCATGCATTCGCGGCTGGACTATGGGTGCATGGTGTATGGGTCAGCTAGGCCCTCTTATTTGAAGATCATTGACACTGTTCACCATGAGGGGAATCGGCTGGCCATATGTGCTTATTGGACCAGTCCTGTACCCATCCTCTGTGCTGAGGAAGGAGAACTGCACTTAACCATCCGGTGAATCAGGCAGTTCCTCGCAGCTCTGACTTTTCTTGCACTCCGTCCTGTTGCCTATCCACCTCGGGAATGACTTTTCTCCAACTGTCCACAAGCCACAATGCCATTTGGGGTCCACATGCAGCATGTGCTAGAGTCACTCAGTGTGGAGCCAGTATGATCCCAAATCCAGGGTTTTAACCATCTGCCACCTTGGTTACTTGAGAGATCCAGAGTGACTTTAGATTTGGTGCGGTACAGAAGAGATTGCTATCCTGCTTCCATTTTTAATGTGAAATTTTCTGACATGGTATCTGAGCACCACAACTATGTCCCGGTTTTACAGATGGGTCGAAACGGGAAGTCTGTTGGTTGCTTATTGTTTTCCCAGATCATGACCTCAAGGTCCAGCTGTCTCCAGACTTTACTATCTTTGATGCAGAATTGTATCCAATCTTGCAGGCACTGGAGCAGATGAGAAATTCTTCTAGTGCTAAGTTTCTGGTCTGTTCCAATTCACTGACTTCCCTTCACACTCTGAAACGTTTGTACCCAGCAGATAAAGTAGTCCAGACTGTCCTGGATGCCCTCCTCCATGTACAATGACTGGAAAAAGAGGTGTCTTTCTTCTGAGTACCAAGACACCTGGGAATTTTGGGAGATGAAAGGGCAGGTCTTGCAGCCAAGGAGGCGTGCCTTGATCCTCAGATATTTTAGTGTGCCAACCCCTTTCATGCTATGATGTCGCTGTTGAGCTCCAGAGTCTTGCGTCAGTGGGAGGACGAGTGGCTGTAAGTGATTGACAGTAAGCTCTGTGCTGTAAAGCCCATAACTAGGCCGTAGCATACCTCCTTCCAGCTGCATCGCCAGGACGAGGTCCTCCTCACTCACCTTCACATAGGCCACAGCCTTATGATATTTGAGACTACCAATAATATCTTGGTAAGTGTCAGTTTCAGTGGCTGGCACTGGATTGCTAGGTATCCATCCAGGTTCAGTCAGTAATGGTATCGGGTTCGCATTAGTCATACCACACCTTGCCACCATTCTCTTTGCATTTGCCATTTGATTGATCTTCACACAGTTTTCAAATCTCTGGATTTGAATGCCAATATAGGAATCCACTTCACTTATCATGATATCAAATTCTTCTTGCGATTTTTTGTGCAACTATGAACCATTTCATCAGGTCACATCATCAGTCCATTATACCCATGAAATAAAAGGATTAAATTTTCATTCAAATACACATAGGGATCAGCACTGCTCTCCTTTAAAGTGGATTTCTTAGGATATTCTTACAAACACTGAGACCAACATTTTCCTACTTGCTTCAGTCCATACAAACTTCAAGGCAATCTGCCCACATGACCTGTACCATCACCATAAGCTTGTGGCTGTCACATGTAAATTTCTTCTTCCAATGTGCCATGCAGCAATACTGTTTTAACATCAAATAGTTCAGTGTTACAGTTTTGTTGAACAGCAACACAAGAAAGAGCTCACATAGTTTCAAACCTAACCGCAGGGCTAAATGTTTCAGAAAAATCAATTCTTGGCCATTTTGCAACTAATCTTGCCTTGTAGCAGATGAGGTCATTATTATTATTATTATTATTATTATTCAGTTTTGTTACAAAACACCCATTGATTAGCAATAGTTTTCCTTCCGGCTGGTAAATCATCTAGTTTTCAGGTACAATTTTTTTTTTTTAAACTGCATGTCTTCATCCATCAGATTTCCAGTTTTCTGCATCTGAAGACTTCATTGCTTCATCATAGTCTTTTGGAGGTTCCCTCAACATCATCACCTTTGATTCATGTTGATAACATATTGGCTGTCTAATCATTTCTCTGTTTCTCAAAACTCGATGTCCATCTGTACTTCCATCTCCAGTTAAAGCGATGTTATTTCCATCTACATTCACTTCAGCACCATCATGATGATGATCCAATCCTGCAATGTAGTCTTCAATGGTTTCTTCATCATTCAGATTATATGGTGTCGCATATGTAAAACCATTCATAGACAAGATGTCAGCTAACTTGGTTACATCATTTTTCAATGGTTGTAATTTTTCATTCTTGAATTTTACATCTCAGCTGGCAATAACTACATACCTGTCTGTAAAGTAGACGTGATAGCCATAGCCATGATACCCAACAATATAACCTTTCAAAGATCCGGCATCAAACTACTTCTGTTTCTGTGCTGCAATCCAGACAAAACATTGTCCCAGATACTTTTAGATGTTCAAACTGACTCTTCTTCCTCAAAAATATTCCAATTAGTGTATTTCCTTTGTCCCTTGTCCCAATTCAGGTAAAAGTATGAGTTGCTGCAAGTACGACTTCATTCCACAATGCTTTTGGAATATCTCTTGCTGATTAAAACCATCAATATAACATCTCACAAATAATCATGTTCTCACCTTCAGCAACTCTATCTTGCTGTGGTGTGTATGGAACAGTCAGGGAATGTTTGAATCCATATCTTTTTACATCGTAGTTATCAAATTCCTTGCCACCATCAGTTCGCAGTTCTTTAATGTTCACTTGATCTCCTGTTTTCACCGTCTCAATAAATATTAGTAACTTCCGTTTAACTTCGTCTCTTTACCTTAAAAGGTATGTCACCCTGAAACCAGAAAGACCATCCTTAAAAAAAGAAAACATCAGTAGACAGCTAAATCCTTTTCTACCATTGGACCACAGGCCTTGGCGAAGACTAATTCTCCTGGGCTAGTTTATTTACTTACTCGGTTACCAAAAACTAGTCAAGCATAAAACTTCACAAAATTCACCATCAACCTTTACATCAGTACCATGTGCTGTCAAGGCTGATAGTACATGGTTTTTAGTCCGGTGCCCAAGTAGCTACTTTTGCAACAAAATGCTTTTCTTGCTAAATCACTTTTGCTGACAATTGATAAAGTTTATTCTCGCTTTCTGATAGAGCAGCAGCAATTGGTATGTTGTCTCTGTAAAATAACCGTATTTTACCACCATTTTTGATACTTTGATCAATACCTTTTTCTTCAGCCTTTCTAAGAGAGAATAAAATACAAGCACCATCTGGACAGTGCTACACATCTTCAAAATATCATTTAGTCCACCTGTGTCCATCATAGGCTTCAACAACAGTACAACCTTCTTCCAAATGCTTTGATGTGGATATTATTCTTAGCTCTGTCCATTTTCTTTAATGCCTCAAAAGGATTGTACAAAACAAACCAACTCCTTGGTTTGTTACATGATGTGTAGCACCACCATCCCAATGCCCCATTCTTCACACACTGCTATACCTATACTTGGAGATAAACCATACATCTTTGATGAAATCTTTCTTGGATTTACTTCTGATGGTATTTTCACACCTGGTAACATTGCAGAATCACCACAGTTACGACAGTTCCTATATAAATTACATTTTCCTTTGCGAAATTCCAGCAAGCTGAAATATTTCAGCTCAGTAGTTTCCATTAATCAGTACAAAGGAAAGCCATCCGAACTTGCAAACTCCACTTTTTAATTTACTTGATGATTGGTTTTGGCTGGGACCCATTTTCATATCGTGCGGATAGTCGAAATGGTATTTCAAAAAATACAAGAGTCAGCAGCACCAGAGATGCTTTGATAAATATGACCAACACATTCAGTATGATCCCCACAATACATTGCCCAACAAGATTAACAGAATGCACAAATTCCATTATTGACCAAATATTCATCTCAGATATAAATTACAGTTTCGCAAGCAGAGTACTGAGCATGGGTTATAGTGATCATGAGGCACAGCTGCTGTGTATAGAAATGCCAACAAGTAGTAGTAGTTATGAAAAAGTGTTGAAAAAAGAACCTTTTCTGAAGATTACATTAGAATTTTTAATCTCTTACTGGGAAGGAAAACTGGAAAAGCGTCGCCACTCAGAACAATGTTGATAGCATGTACATGAGTTTTCAGAGCATCTTTCTTCGCTATTTTAATGTAGTATTTCCAAAAGTAGTAAAAATGGTAAAACCTAACAGAGAAACAGATTTCTGCAGTACTGTTGTAAGAAATATAAAGTAACCCAAGAATTCACAGATTATTCAAAAGCCTACAAAAAAATCTATGGTAGAGTAGTCAAAGAGGAAAAAATTATGTGGAATGACAATTTGATAAGAAACTCATCTAACAAAATGA
This sequence comes from Schistocerca americana, assembly GCF_021461395.2. Taxonomy (NCBI): domain Eukaryota; kingdom Metazoa; phylum Arthropoda; class Insecta; order Orthoptera; family Acrididae; genus Schistocerca; species Schistocerca americana. The sequence continues at coordinate 131,139,534 of NC_060123.1, read as the reverse complement.
CATCCATGTGGAGAGTTATAAAGAAAGAAACTTGTAGTTCAGCTCCAAAGAAAAAGAATGTGTCATTAACACTAGAAGCCTCAAAAGTGACAGACCCAAATTCAGTTGTGGAAAAATTCAATGAATACTTCACTTCACTAGCTGAAGACCTCATCCAAGTACACTGTGTCAGTGATCAGTCCCAAGTTTCTCCAGCAAGTCAGTGATCTCGACTGCTTCTATGTATGTTTATGAAACAAACCCCAATAAAATTATAAGCAAAATTAAATCATTAAGCAATAAAATGTCAAGTGGTCTTGATGAAGTACCTGATTTAATATTAAAAGCATGTGCTCACTACATAGCAAACCCCATGGCAAAAATTTTCAACCTCTCTTTAAAAACTGGTGTATTTCCAGATATTTTTAAAATAGCAAAAGTTTCACCACTGCTAAAAAAAGGTTCTTCTGAAAAAATATCAAACTACCGACCCGTGTCACAGTTAAGTTCCTTCTCAAAAATTCTAGAAAAGCTCTTCTATGGCAGGCTTTTAAGTTTCATAAATAAATATACACCTCTTACAGTACAACAACATGGTTGTAGAAAGTCTAAATCTACACAGACAGCAATTTTCGAATTCATAGACTGCATTTTAAAATCCCTTGATCAACATAAGTTAGCTGCAGGTGTTTTTCCTAGATCTATCAAAAGCCTTTGATGTCCTGGACCATAACATTCTGCTCGAAAAATTAGAAAGACGAGGAGTAAGAGGTGTAGCACATACCTGGTTGTGTACATATCTAAAAAACTGCAGGCAGAAAGTATCACTTCAGTATGAATTCAACAAAATGAATAAAACAAGAAACAACTCTCTTTCTTTCTAGCGAACTACCAATAAAATATGATGTACCACAGGGCTCAATCCTATGTCCACTACTCTTCTCGATTTATGTGGACGATTTAGTTGAATGTATGAGTCCTACAAAAACTATCCTGTTTGCCGATGACACCAGCATATTGCTCAATGGATCCAGTCCAGAAACTTTGCAGTCCACAGGAGAAAGTTCTATGAAAAGACTTTCTGAGTGGCTCACAAAAAACAAACTCATTATAAATACTGAAAAAAATGTGTGTGTCGATTTTCATTTAATTCCTCCAACTAATCAAATGTCTATTCAAGCACAATTAAAAAATGATCCCCTAGAAAATGTAAGTGTCACAAAATGTTTGGGTCTATGGGCTCAGCAAGACTTAAAGTGGGACACACATATAAATAACTTGTCTAGAAAACTATCACCTGTGTGCTATGGCCTAAGAATTTTAAAGGCTACAACAAGCAAAACAACTGTAGTGCATGCATACTATGCGCAGTTCCACTCACTAGTCCGATATGGGATCGTTTTCTGGGGATACTCAGCTCACAGTGTAAAGGTTTTTAGAATACAAAAAAGAGCTCTAAGAATAATTTGTGGCCTTAAAAAGATGGAGTCCTGTAAATCCCATTATACTGAGCTTGGTGTCCTGAAAACAGGCAAACTGCTACAGAACAAAAATGTACACAACTATAGTACCAGAGGAAAATCAAATATACATCAAAAGTATCACGGAACAACCACCTGTCAGAGGAGCATAATTAACAATAGTGTAATAGTACACAATAAGATACCAGAGGAAATAAAAAATGCTACTCATCCAATATTTAAAGCTAAACTAAAGGCATTTCTAATAAAGCACTGTTTCTATTCTTTCAGAGAATTTCTGAATACGTAACAAAATTAATTGTAATAGGAACCTATTTTTAATTTGCCTACTATTTTGCTAATACTATGTGTAATTGTAACTTATCTTTGACCTGTCCAATATCAATTGTACAATTTGTGCTGTATGATAAAACTGGACCAATAAAAAATCAAATCAAATCAAAACCATATTATGAAGTGTAAATCAACAGTATCTGTATATGCTGTAACTGTTCATTTGCATTTCATAATACGTGCATATTTATCATGACAGTATATTTTTACCTTGGAACGCTTCCATTTGGTCCGTGTTTGCATGCAAAAACAATAATACGGAAATTGTGGGCCTGCCTTGATGATTCCCCAAGCTAGTTTCGCCGTCTTCAGTATGTTTTCCTGTGTACAAAAGTAGCTGCAAGGTGTCCAATGAATGTGAGTACATTAGAAACTAAGGAACAACCTAGTACACATCAAAACTGTATCCACAACACTATCGTAATCCCAACTGTATAAGTTCACGTTTTTGGATTTGTTTACTAACAGCTGCTCACACAGTTGCAGATGACATTATGCATGCAGAGAAAAATGGCAACAGAAAAACACAGAAACTATGGTGCAAACAGCGACAACAATCTTAAAACCATGTTGTAATGTATAATAAATAAGGTATTATGAAAGTATTCACAGAAAATAATATTTAAAAGAAAAACAGTACACCGGTAATAATGTTTTACTGTGTTTTGTAACTACGCTATTTTCTGTGTGTTTTAGATTTAAATAACCCACTGATGATGATGATGATTTTTGTCACTGAAACTAGTTTGGGGAATAAATAAATAAATAACAAAAGTGTTTTACATCAAGACAGACCCACAATTCCCGTATTGTTATCATGACATAGTTCTTGTATTTTTGGAAATACCATTTTGACTGGATGAATTAAAAATGGGTCCTGGCCCGAAACTAGTCACCAAGTAAAGAAGAAAAAGCGAAATCTGCTAGTTTGGCTGGTTTTCCATTGTACTGCTTTACCTTTCTGTTTACACTAATCCTGTGCTGCAGTGTTTTGAAATGTGTCTGCTTTTACAACAGGAAAAACATTTCCGCACTTCTTATTTGCTTGAATTTTCTCTTTTTGTACACTGATCATTGTATTTTTGCCTCATTGCTGGGATGATACATTCGCTTTTCACTTTGACATCATTTCAGTTGCTACATTTGTTTCATCTCTTCCTTATATCTGCAACTAATAATTCAGACATCTTTCCTGCAATTTATGCCTTTTTGTTTTTCTTCTTGTGGAAGATCATGCCAAATCACATAAGTGTGATCAGATTCCTTTGTCAGTGTCTGAAGGAAATGGGCACACAAATCAGCTTCATCTGTAGGTTTATTTAGCATAGGTATCTATGTTTAAACTTCATCAAATTTTGCTAAATGACCTTGCATACCACCTGGCCATTCCCGTTCAATATTATCAAACTTATGTCATAACAAGTCGATATTTACTGCAGACTGACCATTGTAGATCTGTTGCGACTTTTACCGTACATATTTTACGGTTTCACATGTAGCAACTTGAAGTAATAACTTTGTATCTAATGAGAAAAAAAGACCTTTATGCCGTGGAATTTGCTTTTGTCTACGCATCTAATTTTGCAACACAACCTTCAATGTTTGCTTCTGGTTCGATTAAAATGCACATCATCAAAAACTGGATCACATTCCAAAATAACCTTCATGAGAATATGCCAGGTTGCCCAGTTCTCTTTGCTGACTAATTTTTCAATTTGTTTTTCTTCTTCACTCATGATTTTCTTCTTGTCCACTCACATTAACTGGAGTCCTTTTCCTCTTCTGTGTCTTTTTTTGAGCTCACAAAGATGTCCTGTGACTTCATAAGCTGTCCACAATAATTTAGTATAACATCGCAAGCTGTCTGCTTGAATTCCTCCTTTCTTAGAACACGTTATTTAATTGTGCAGCTCAGTCATCCATCAAATCAATGTTTTGTAGGACCATGCACATCTGCTATCATATCAAGAATACAAAAGATCTAATAAGTATGCTGCTTAAACAAAGATTTATTCAGTGTTCTAAAATCAACGACACATTACTTTTAGCAAGACACACATCAACAACTGAGAACTTTAAAGAAAGGCAAATTACACAGCAACACAGATACTCTTACAAATATATAATAGTATATGAAACTGTTATTTATGCAAGTTTTCAACAGCAGATATTAGTGGGAAATTGGTACTTCAGTCATGTGGACCATTGCAAGATGGAATGCGATTGTCACATCCGGCATTATAGATTTCACCAGTATCATGTATTGCATAACTGTAATCATTAATGATCTTAAGTTATCTGATTTCCAACTAAACTTGTAGGTTTAAGTACATAGCACAAAGCTGTTCATGATCTCTATCAATGTTGGTTTCTTAGACTGAGTTTGTCGTGTTATAACAACCCGATGTTGTTTCACCATTTCGTAATTTACCAGTTATATTACAAAAATGATGATAAAGGGAAAGCCAGCCAGTCACCTGCAGTTGGTTGCACACACATTTCTTCTCACTTTGTTTGCTTGCATTTTAGTTTTGAGTGTAATTTTATGAAGGAGACAAGCAAGAAGCAAGCAAGCTTATTTTACATCCCTCAGTGTTGAACATAAAAGGCTGATTGTGCTTTAAAAATGATTTGTATGGATAAAACTGAATTTAATATGTTCCATAAGCCTGAAGTACTTTGTCATCAGGCATATAGGCCAACTATTGTATCCATGTGTGTGATATCCACAGCAAATTTACTTCCTTTTAACAAGATTGCATCAGGTCATTCTAACCAACTGAGACAGTGTGCATTTCCTTAAGATACATTGCTTCCTCATCTGGAGAGAACACCCATCATTTGCCAAAGTTTGTAGCATATTGTACACCACTTTCAACCAATGGCATTTAATTTGCTGAGAGAGGAACAGCACATAGTTTTCAGATGGCATGTTATGTCTGAATGAAATAAATAAGAAAAGAGTTTGAAGTATTTCAAAATGTATGAGGAATGAGTAGCGTTTTAGAATTAATCGAGTGGATGAATAAATGAATCTGCTTGGATTTTTGTTATAATCTTCTTCTTCTTATTATTCTTATTGGTATTATTATTACTACTATCATCATCATCATCATCGTTGTCGTCATCATCATCACTGCTCTAAGTCAAGTATCCTTCAGTCTTTTGTTTTATTTGATACTTATATCTTTTAATGAACATCTTTACAAAGATAGGTTTTTAAGCATGTAAGTACATCATATCTGTATTTCATAGAGACACTGCTGCCATTTGCTGTTCACTAAAAACCAGTAATTAGTTGCATCTGCTTTATTATAATTCATACAACTGATATTATTTTGTTTTTATCTTGAGTATTGATATGTATACTATATAGACCAGTGTATGATTGTAGGCTTCTGTTGGCAACATAATTAGATCTTGTATCTGACTTATGAGTGGAGAACCTAAAAACAGAGAGTACCACATTTACGTCCATACTCAGGCGTACTCTCAATTACCATTGTAATATTTCTACAATGGGTGCATAATCTATTCTAGTCTTGTGGAGGGTATCTTCATAAAATGTCACTAATAATTTCCATTATCAAGCAGAAGCTTTCTTTCATTGTTACACCCACACACACGCTTTTGTATTCTACGAAAGAAATTGCTTTCCAATTCTGCGGACTTTGTTCATTTCTTTGTCATCTTTTCTTTTAGCATCTTTATTCCTAAACTAACTGAGCAGAGTAGGAAATAATTATTCCAATAATATGAATTCTAATAATAAATATGAGATGGGCCTTGGAAGAAGGATAAAATAGTACAGAATTTTCTGTGTATTAATTTTCTGCCTAATACTTCTATCATTTACATTCTGTCCCTAATACATTCAGTGCTTCCTGGTCATAAGATTACTCTCAATATAAGTAGTATCAAAATATGTTCATACAAATAAGTGACTGTTTTTGTTTCTAGCCTTTCCTGGCATACTGAAATGGCAGCATCGCCTCTGGCTTACAATAAGAACATTTATAGAGGTTCGTTCCTCTCTCAGCATGGAACAAAAGCCTACAGATCCTGCAAAACTCGAAGAGCATGAAGCAAGGCTGTTAGATGCCCGAAACTATTACCTGAAGAGTATAACATTCAACTATAATGAAACTTATCAGCTGAGTGTGGCTATTTCCAAAATGCAAGGTCTCACAAATAGTTTACGAGTAAGTTGATGATAATGTAACAGAACTTCTTAAAGGCAGAGAAGAGAAAGTATTACTTATTTTTTGGGCTTGGGCGATGGTTGTAACAATCTTTAACTACCTTATCCAATGTATCTGAGCCATGTCAAGCTACACCACCGCTTTCTCAATGGGATGGTCTGTAGTTAAAATAGGACTTTGCTTTGAAAGGACCACTACTTGAATTCTTTGTCCATGATTTTGCTCTTTTACATTTTCTGTGGCTTCTTTAATTATCTCCAGGATGAAGCTGAAATGACTTCTAAAGAAATGATGACTCCTACACAACAGCTGTAAAACAAAACATAGACTACAGATAAAGAAATGCTAAATAAAATGTGTTTGACTGTCAGAGCCATTGTGTGAAGCCTTCATCATCCACTGTGCCAAAATGTTATCAAAAGATCTCTCACAAACCCAAAGAAATTCTTGTCATATGCAAAGGTTGCTCAGTGGCATCAAAGTTAGCATCCAGAAATTCAAAGATGTCACTGGAACTGATTATAATTAAATTTCACATAAAGATTATAGTGTTTAAATCACTGAAAATACAGGCAAGCCTTTTACAAACCCGAAAATCTGAAATGATTTCATCTTACGTTTGTAGACACTGAATCACAAAGGATAATGCTACTATAACTAGTTCATTCATTTTCAGTGCTCTATGTTTTTCAAAGTATTACATGTACAAATAACATTGATGCATCAATAGAACTATAAACTTACTACATTTGCATTTTGCACTCAACAAAAAAATCATATAAATGGTGTTTTAAGTATCTGTTATAGGAGAAGTTTAGCACCACAAGTCAGTAAACACAACAGTACATATGACAATGCTGCACCATGTGCATACATATTTCCAACAGTGTGGAAGTATACATAAATGGTTTTACTGCCCTCCCCCCACACACACACCTTCACAAAGTACGTGTGAAGATCATTCATATAAAACCACTTAAGTGCACTGCATATGTGAATGGAATCTGAAGATCTAGATGACATGACCAGTGAACCTACCGACATTTTATTCTTTGATCCTTGTGCACGAGTCTGAAGTAGTGATCTATCTTTGATGTCTTTGGTATCAATGACTCTAACAAATGACTTGAAAATGAGGATAACCAGAAAAAATGAATGGGCACAATAGTCACAGAAGTTTTAAAAATACAGGAAAAGTTTTAGAAAACTGAGAAAAGTATAATGTTTATGCTCTACTACTTCTTAAGACTGTAAGCAAAAAGTTGTCTCCATACCTAATCAGATAATTGGCCTACGGTGTTTGACGGTCAGACTTTAGTGGTGTGTCAGGTCAGAGAAATTTTATGATCTAGGGGAATTATTTCTGTTGAGAATCAGGGCAAAGAAATCTCAAGATGCTAATCAAATGTTGATAAATACTAGACTCTGGACTACATTGTCTAGTAAGGAGCAAACAATTGATGTTGGTGTGTTGTGTGACTCTAATAGTGTTAATGGAAATGTTTCATGTGCTGATGTTCTGGTGGCAGGGCAAAAGTGGTATTATTATTCTGACATAAATAGAGTTAGCTTCAAGCTGCTCAGTGACTTGTCAGAAAAGTTGATCTTTTAAGAGCGAAAGACTACTTTACTAGATGGCTATGATTTGTGAGTATCTAAGTGGTAGTTATTGGTAGCCACACCAGCTGGGCTCACTTGTCAGTGATACTCAGTGTCAACAGCTTATAGACTGCTGGAAGTCAGGTTATGTCATTCAGCTTCTAAATCAGTAAAACTTGATATGTTAGAATAACCCTGGTCTAAAGTTGAGTTTCCATGCCCCATGTCACACTGTCCCTTCCATCATGGAATTTCTGACCTCAAAAGGCATCCCGTTATTCACCTGATCTGAATCCTTGTGATGTTTGTTTCTTTTTCCAAAATTGAAAAAGTCTTAAAAGGATATCATTCTGGGACTCTGGTACACATTCAAAAGAATGTGACTGACATGTAAAAGGACTTACCAGTTGAAGTCTTACAGCACAATACCAAAACTGGGAGCAATAACTCCGCCAGTATGTACCTGCCGAAGAGGACTACTTTGAAAGGGACAATGTTGTTGCTTGAAAAAAAATAAAAACTTTCTATATTTAACCAAACAAAACTTATAGTTACAGATCTGCCATGAAATTAGATGGTACAGTTACATTAAAATGTAACCCTGTTGGTGTTTTTAATACAGTGGATTCTAATTCCGATATTTTATTAATTATTGTTGAGTGTTCTGCATGTAACTCTGTAATATATTGATTGAGTTTGTGATTAGTTACCAGCAGATCTATTTTTAAATCACCTCCTTGAGCCTTTAATTGTTCTAAAAATTCAACTTTATTACTCTATCTGACTCACTGTTAAATTCATTTTTGAATTCATTGCCCTAAGCTTTTATTCTTGCTTTAGTAGTTTAGTACTTAGTTCACTCAAACTTTTAAACAAACCTTTTAAGTTCCCCTCCACACCTCTCATCACTATTGGCATACAATGAAAACTACAATAAAATGTTTGCAATTGATCTTAGTCTACTGCTAACAGTTACAGTATTTGCACAACTCTGTCAAACAACTAATCAACATTGGGTGTCAAATCCCCTTGTAATTACCCATGCAACACACACACACACACACACACACACACACACACACACACACACACACACAATCAATAAAAATGTGCTTGGTTTAAATACAGCCCACCAGGCAATGTTTGCTCAGATCATCATATTGCAATACTGCCAGGAAGTTGGATCTGTGTGGTGGGCAAACTGTGTTGATGCGGGAGGGGGTTTGCATGGCTGAATCTGCCATTCTTTAGGCTGATGAGCCGCGAATGTGATTATTATTACTAGGGTGTCGTTGTGGCCCTGACAATCAATTGTAGCTCTTAAAAGCTGCAGTTGATGAACTTCTGACTCGTGGATTTCTTAAATTCTCTTTGGACACCATGAGACACCATGAGAAAAAGACTGAATAATTAAGGAAAGGGTAATGTACGAGGGGTGTTCAAAGGTAAAGGTAGGAAATAACACTGTGGGTATAATTGAAGTCTTCACTCAAAAGTAATCACCAGAGACCTGAGCACTAATATCCCACTGTTTCGTATCTGAGAGATTCTCTGTTTCCAGAATTTCTCTCATTGTGACAGGAGCCAGTCCTCCATTGTGTCCCCAGTTCGGCATCTAAATTGAAACACTGGCTTCTTTTAGTAGTAGACAAAACACATGGAAGTTACAGGGTGACATGTCCAGGTTGTAGGGCGGATGCTTAAGCTGCTCCCTCTTGAACTTGGCCATTTGAGACATTTGGATGGATGTCTCACTATGTTATCCCAAATCGGTACATGCAAATTTCAACGAGTTTGGTTGGTATGATGTTTTATACCTTTTCATGTGAACAACACTTAAGTGTGCGATGTCTGAAGTTTATAAGTGATAGGGAAGCAAACACATCTGAAAAGGTGGACTCTAGACATAGTGGAGATCAGTGAAGTGAAGCTGAAGGAAGATTAAAGATTTCTGGTCAGACAAATGTGGGGTAATATCAACAACAGCAGAAAATGTTATAAAAGGAGTGCTGTCCATTATGAATAGGAAGGTGGGTTGAAAGTGAGGCAAAGCAAACAGTTGAGTGATAAGGTTGTTTTCATCAGAATCAACAGCCAGCCAATGCCAACAGCAATAGTTCAGGTATTCATGCTGATGTCACAAGCAGAAGATGGATGGAGAGAGAGAGAGAGAGAGAGAGAGAGAGAGAGAGAGAGAGAGAGAGAGAGAGAGTAATTGTATAAGGACACTGAATGAGTAATTCAGGATATAATGGAAGATGAGAGATGATGATGTAATAGTGATGGTGAATTGGAAGACAGATAATAGGGTAAGGAATGGGAGGAGCAGTTATGAAAGAATATGGGCTTGGTAGTAGAAATGAGAAAGGAAAAAGACTAATTGAATTTCACAATAAATATTAGCTAGTAATAGTGACTACACTGTTCAAAAATTGCAAGAGGAGGACATATACTTGGAAATCCCGTAGGTACAGGAAGATTCCAGCTGGATTACAATGTGGTGAGACAGAAATTGTGAAAATAAATAGTAGATCATAAGCCACACCCAGGAGGAGATGTAATAAGGAAGAGTAGGCTGAAGTTTAAGAGGATTGTCTGGAAGAATCAGTACACAGAGAAGTGGGATACTGAAGTGCACAGGAATGATGTGGTGCATTCAAAGGTCTCGAAGGGTATATATAATGTAGCAACAAATACCACAGTAGGCAGTTCAATTGAATAGGTACGGACATTTCTAAAAATGGCAGTCACAGAAGTTGGACAGACAAATACAGGTACAAGGTAGGTAACTGTGAAGAAACCTTGAGTAACAGAATAAATACTTCAGTTCATGAAAGAAGGAAGCCCAAAAAAGTTCATGGAAATTTTGGAATACAGAAATATGTTACATAGGATTGAAATAAATAGGAAATGCAGAGAAACCAAGGTGAAATGGCTACAGGAAACATGTGAAGAAATTGAAAAAGAAATGTTCATTGGAAGGATTAATTCAGTGTGCAGAAAAGTTAAAAAACTTTCAGTGAAATTAAAACCTAGGGCATCAAAATTAAGATTGCAGTGAGAATTCCACTGTTAAATGCAAAGGAGAGAGAGCAGATAGTGGAAAGAGTAAATTGAAGGCCTTACAAGGGGGAGGGGTGAAGTGAAAGTGAAGGAGAATTACAGGATGTGTTTCAGGGAGGGAACAGTCTAAGAAGTACAGAATAATGGATTGAAAGTAAACCAAAGAAAGACAAAAGTAATGAGGAGTAGCAGAAATGAGATGAGTGATAAACTTAACATCAAACTTGGGGACAAGAAGAAGATGAAGTTAATAAATTCTCCTACCTTGGGAGCAAAATAACAAATAATAGATGAACTAGGAGGATATGAAAAGTAGACTAGCACAGGCAAAGATGTTATTTTTGGCTATGAGAAAACTACTAGTTTCAAACATTGGCCTTAATTTGAGTAAGAAATTTTTGAGAATTTGCTTTTGAAGCCCAGAATTGTATGGTAGTGAATCGCGGACTTTGGAAAACCACAAAAGAGGAGAATTGTAGCATTTATGATGTTGTGCAATAAAAGAATGTTGAAAATAAGTGGAGTGACAACATAAGAAATCAGGTGGTGCTCTGCATAATCTGTGAAGAAACGAACATATGCAAAAAAATTGGTACAAAGAAGGGACAAGATGATAGGACATGTGTTAAGACATCATGGAATAACTTACATTGATACTACAGGGAGCTGTAGAGGGCAAAAACTGTAGGGGAAGACAGAGATTGGAATATATCATATAAGTAATTGAGGATGTAGAGTGCAAGTGCTACTCTGAGATGATGAGCTTGGCACAAGAGAGGAATTTGTGGTGGGACACAAGGTGCTGTATCATTACCAGTTATCACAGGGTGTGCACTGTGGGTGCCTGTACAATAGTCAGTCAAAGTAATCTCAGACTATTCAGACATATCATGATGGTGCACTGTTTTGCTGATTTGCAATCAAAGTTCATTGAATACCAGCAAACTGCCACATCATCACTGTGGGGTTCAGATAATAATAACAATGGTGATGGTGATGGTGATGGTGATGGTGATGTCCATTACACTAATGACAGTACTGCACACTACTCATATACTGTAACAAATTAAATTCATCTTCCCATACCATGCATAGTTTGTTGTTGACACCTCAGAAGATTACAGTTAATTGGATGATGTGTTTGCTTCTCGTAAAAGCTGCTTTTGAAGCTATGAGATTCATATGTCCACATGAATATTCACTGTTTTTGCTAACACTTGGATCATTCCTTGTGAGCATGCTTTTTGTTCTACGGACAGTGGCTGGATGGCTTGGTTTTGGTATGATCACAGCCACAGATCATGCCCCTGACAAACTGTTATGTGTGGGATACCTGTTTCCATACTGTAATACCTGTCTGGTTTTGAAGAATACTGAAACAGAGCTTACTGTATGACTATAATGTTCGTGTTAATGGTGTTGACTTCAGTCTGAATACTGGTTTGATGCAACTCTCCACACTAGTCTAACCTGTGTTCTTCATTTCTGCACGACTACTGCAACCTATGTCCACATCAAGCAGTTCACAGTAATTACGCCTTGGTCTCCTTCTAGAACTTATACCACTCCCCCCCCCCCCCCCCAAAATCTATCCACCTACACACACACACACACACACACACACACATACATACATACTACTACTACCACCACCACCAAATTAGCTGTTCCTTGATTACTTGGGATGTGACCTATCAACCTATCATTTCTTTTAGTCAAGTTTTGTCATAATTTTTCGCCAGTTTGATTCATTATTTCTTCATTGCCTACTGCTAATGTGTACTGCATAGGCTAATTTGTACTGCATATACTTTTTACTTCTGCAAGTATGTGTTATTTTGCTGCCTAATTAGCTTAAGTTGTCTGCCGCCTTTATCATCTCACTTCCTAATCTCATTTCTCCAGTATCACCTGACTTAAATCAAGTACACTCATTTACCTCTGTGTATTACTTTTGTTGACATTCATCTTGTAACCTGTTTCCAAGACACTGTCCAGTTTATTCAACCGATCTCTGAAGTCCTTGCCATATTTGAAGAACAACAATTTCATCAGCAAACCTCAAAGTTTTTCTTTTTCTTAGTTTCCTTTAATACTTGCTCTACATTCAAAGTGAATAACATGGCACATAGTTTACAATCCTGTCTGACTCCCACCTCAACAACTGCCTCCCTGTAACGTCCTGTGACTCCTGTAATGGCCACCTAATTCCATACTAGTTGTAGCTAACCTTTCACCCCCTTCATTTTATCTTCATAACTTCTGATTCCAAAATAGTGTATTCCAGTCAGAATTGCCAAAAGCATTTCTAAATCTGCAGATGCTATAAAAGTGGGTTTGCCATTCTTTAACCTACCTTCTAAAGTAAGTCTTAGGGTCAGTATTGCCTCTTGTATTCTTATGTTTCTTCAGAACACAAACTGATCTTCCGCCTGATTGGCTTGCGAAGTTCAGTCCAACCTTCTGTAGGTGATTCATGGTAGTATTTTGCAGCCAAGACTTATTAAACTAATTGATGATTTGTTTAACCATTTTGGTATTCGGTTCATGACATTTTTCTTAGAATCTGAGGTTATTTTGCCTGGCTCTTATATCCTAAATACCAGGTGGAACAGTTTTGTCATGGTTGGGTTCTCCCAACTATTTGAATGATTCTGAAGGCATGTAATGCACTCCAGGTGCCATGTTTTGACTTGAGTCTCCCATCATTTGTTTCAAAATTCTTCTTGCAGTGCTGCACACCCACCTTAACTACATAATCTTCTCTTTCCTTAATACTGTTTTCAAGTTTATTTCCTTTATGTAGTACAGCTGTATACTCCATCCAGCTTTCAGCCTTTTCTTCTGTGCTTTATACTCACTTGCCATCACAACTCTTGCTATTGATACAGGTCCTTCAGTTTTCTGCAAATGTTTCTTTAATTTTCTTGTACACGGTGTCTAATTTTCATATAATCATTTATGCTTCTAGAGCTTTGAATTTTTTCTGTAGCCGCTCTTGCTTTGCGAGTGTATTCCTTTGTGTCTGTCAATATTATTTTGAAACACCTGTATATGTACGACTTAACAAGATTAATACAGATCTCTCTTATCTGCCTGTGACACAAGCAGAATTGTTACAGATCCACGTAGGGGCTGAATAACAACACAATAATGAATTGTTTGATATTTGTAATTAGTTTATAGCTAATAGATCAACTCTTGGTTGCAACAAAACTAAAACACTATTAATGTAAGGGTGACATTATACGGCCTTACAATAATGACATGATAAAGGAAGTGGAAGACATCAAATTTTTATTCTCAGCATAGCTGGGACATTTTTCATAATATCCAGCACAGTTTTGACACAGCTTCTTTATAGTGTAAATACTGTTTACTACCAACTACTGCAATACACTTAAAATGGTTTACATTTCACTGTCTCCCCATTGGCTAATATTTTGGAGCAACTCAGATGAATCACAAAGTATATTTTTTGTAGAAAAGTGTGCCACCTATGCCACATGCAATTAATGAATCACATTACATTTTTTGTTGAGAATATGCACTGTTTTAAAAGAACTCTTACATCCGTTCATTTGACACAAGGCATAGAAGCAATCTTTGTGTGTGCATTCCATTCTCTACCATTGAGCAGAAAGTAACTTTAAATGTGCTCAATAAATGGAAAATATTTATAATATAGGTTGAGGAAGTCCTTCAAGCAGCATAAGATACAAACCCTAAAAAGATGTAAAATTTGTAGGTGGCAGAACCAGGAGTCTGTTCTGAAATAAATAAGGAAAGGCTGGTAGGAAAAGGAACTGGTAACATTTGAGGATACAAGAAAAGTATTTGCCCCAAGACCAAGGGAGACCTACCACGTGATTTTTAATTACATATCACCACCACTGCAGGAGTGGCTAGTTTGATTTGCAGTTCAGCAAGTCTTGTAGTTTTATTGGTGACCCAATAACTACCACTGGCTGGAAATACGACTCTGAATTCAGTGCGTTATGTGATTGTGCCATGTCCATTGTAGTCACTTGTTAAGTATTTAGTCTCATCCTGTGTAAAAGTACTTAAGATTCATTAAACAGCGTCTTTTTTTTTTTTTTTTTTTTTCAGTGGCTCACTGAAATGAATGAAATTTTGGAAATATGGTTTCTGTAATAGGATTTCAGTTGCAGCCATTTTAATTGGGATTTTCTGCTGTTTTCCCATTTTATTCCTGGAAAATGTTGAGATGCTGACAATATATTATTGTTGTCACATATCCATTATTAGTAATTTGAAATTAAGGTCTTGTGGAGCCACACTATGGCTATTGATTTTGTTTCTTCTGTTAAAGCATTAACCACTTATGTAGTGACATGTGGCAATTTAAAGTGGTTTTTTGGACATTAATAAGGGCTGTTGCACATAAAGAGACACCACATTTAAGGAATGTGGCTAGTTAGTATTTTTAGAGATTATATAAGTACTGCATAAACCTCTAGCTGGCCTTGCATTACATATTAGAATAATGAAATAACAGCATTATACCTCATTTTTGTTTCAGCAAACACCAAAGGAAATCATTGCAACCAGCCAGCAGTTTGAGAGGGCTCTTGCCACTCTTATTGTAGTACTTGCTCCAATGGCACCACATTTTGCATCTGAATTGTGGGCTGGATTTTTAGCAGCACCTCACAGGATTGACACCACCTCGAGTGAAATTCTCTGGGATGCCCCAGTTCACCAGCAGAAGTGGCCTGATGTTGATCAACAGTATATTTTGGACCTTCTTTGCAAGGTTAGCAGCCAGTTCGCCAGGTCTTTCTAGATAGTGACAGTTAACAAGGCAAAGCTATGTACTAAATTACAGACACAAAAATTTCATTTGCTCTGTGACAAGGGCCGAGCTGAAAGTTTTGAGCAAGTGCACAGTTAATATTTTTCTGAGAACTTATCTCCGCTTCTTCTTAGACTGGGCAAAGTGATGCCGTGGTTAAGAGAAAAGTTGTATTTGTAAGGTAAAGGATTCAACTCCCACCAGTCGTTTTGCGATTTCCCTCCTTCAGTATGGTTATGGCTGATTTCCATCCCCAACCTTGTCCATTCCAAGCTAACATTCTGTCTCTGATGTTACGCATCCTTGAGAAGCTTGTCACAAGTGTGTGTGCATATCTTTTTTCTTTTTACTCTCATTTTAGTGTGTGTGTGTGTGTGTGTGTGTGTGTGTGTGTGTGTGTGTATTTGGGGGGGGGGGGGGGGGGGGAGTGCTCTTTGAACGTGTGTGCTGTACATTGCTTGCAGGAGTGTTTGGATTCAGGATTATTTTCAAGCAGTGTTTGTTACTTGGCTGACCTATAAGCAAACAAGTTACAATTCTCAGTTGTGATTCTGTTAATTTATCTACTTGCCTACACTCCTTACTGGCTCTATATTGGTTAGATAAACATGTCTGTGATAAGATGAGTCACATGACCATGGAAGTATTTGATACCTGTATCATTCAGAATAACAGGGTTGGGCATAAAATTAGTTGAATGTTTATTAAAAATGGCTGAACATTACTAAGAAGTTTATTTTCACATTTCCGTTTGGTCAGCATTCAACAAATACTATACTCCTCTTGCACAAAGGTTTCTCGTAGACAATTTTCTTTGTAAAGTGTACCATATAATTTATTTTGTTATTCCACTAGTGTCAGCAATTTCACATACCCGTAATTGCCTATCATCCAACAACATATTGTGCACTTTCCCAATGTTTTCTTAGAATTTCGTTCATTTGGAATTTTCAAGAGAAATATGGCCTGTTTTTGTTTAGTTGCCCATTTTTTAAGAGTTGAAAATAAAGGATTAGACTTCTTATAAGCCTTAAGCAGTGAAAGTCTATTGGTGATAAATCATCCAGAATATATAATTTTAGAATGGCTTATTATTTCATTTTATCTTTGCAAAGAGATTTGTAAACCAAGACATTAACATTTCAAGTTTACACTTGCCTTACATTAATGTGCAGTTGCCAACATAACAATATCAAACTTTCAATAACTGTGCTGATTGTTCAGCATTTAGTGTCCACTTCTCACATATAAAAACTAATCAGAGTTAAGGAGACAAAAATGTGTACTGTTGGATTGTACATTGGGTTTGATGTTGTAGTGGTAAAACATCTTCCTGGAAACTGAAATGTCATGAGATTGAATTTCAGTCAGACCACATAATATTTCAGTCTGTCTTTAAACTAGCCTTCACCTCCGTGTGACACGTAGGTTTGCCAGGAATGAGACATGGTTCAGATTCCACATCAAATTATACATCCTTTTTCCATAGTGGGATTACTGGGGTAGTTTAGATACACACAAGTCGCGAAAGTGGCATGCTATTGAAAGACTTGCACCAGGTTGTTGAACCTCATAGTATTATTACATACAAAGTTTTTACGACTATGGAGTTTGAGGGCAGTACATTCTGAAAGAATGTACTGTAACTTAAACATAGGTTAGCAGTTTACCTTAACTTAAACATAGGCTAGCAGTTGCATCAGTAAAGAATGTCACGGCTCTCTTTCCGTTGCAGCAAAACATTTGGGGAGGGGGGATGCGATAAATAAAGGCAGAACCTAACTACTTCTTATGCACATGACTCCATGAGTGCTATTGAGTATTATGTGATTTGTTTGATAAACACCGATAAAAACATGAAAAAAATATGTACCTTCCACAATTGAATATAAATGGATTCAAGGACTAATAATTTTTACTACAGCAATAGCCCACATGGTTTCTAGACACACACTTTAAATTCCTTCTCAAGCAAGCAAGGGTGGTGATGTCAGAGCCGAGTAACATGTTTATTATTGATTAACACCACTATTTAGTTGCATTGATTGTGTCTGATTTACAGGCAATTATTATTATTATTATTATTATTATTATTATATTATTACTGCTGAAGATTGGTAATTGCCTATTACACTGGTTTGTGGTTTGCTTGTGCATGTCATCAAAATTCCTTCCAGTAACAATACTCTTTGACATAAACTGGAAATTCCCTTATACTGTGTGTGTGTTTTGTGTGTTACAGTAAATTAAGGACAAAAGACTATCCAGTAATAATATTTGCCTTCTTTGTACTGAAAGATACAGTGCAGCCGTTATCTTTATGTAGCCAAAAATGTGTAGGATGAAATAAACTTTCCTTGAGTGAGTATGTTGCGGACTCAGTACCCTCAGAAAGGTAGCCCATGGGGATTTAAATAGTTTTGGAATATAAAAATTGAGAACAGAAAGCTCACGATGTACAGCAAGAATCGCAACTAATATTTACAATGTAGGGAAAGATACCGAATTTTAAGGACTACAAGACACACCTTAATTTTTAAGCATTAAAAAAAACATTTTTACTATTTTTATTATTTGAGTGCAAAGCCACACTAAAAATATTCTTAGCTCATAGAACCGAACTGCCTTTAAAATCCCTGAAAATTGTCATCTGAATTTTCTTCTTCTTCTTCTTCTTTCTCTTCATAATCCTCATCATCATCATCATCATCAAAGATATATAAGATTGTCTTCACTGCTATTGAGTGCATTACTTATGCTGCAATTCTGGACAAATTTAACAGTAATGTCTTCTCTCACTCTAGAACACTGCTGTTTTATCCACTGACACACTTGTTTGATTATAGGCCATTTTAAAGCTCCCTGCATCCTGAATTCATCTTGGTTTTCATCCATAATCCATTTTTCCATCCCTCTCTCATATACTCCTTAAATGGTTTATTTATCGAGACATCAAGATCTTGCAGTTGCAAAGTAAGTCCCACAGAATAACAGCAAGTTTAGCATTTCCCTGTCTCAATTTCTCTTTCACAGAATTTTTCAAATGACTGCTAAATTGATCTAACACAAGAAGAGAACTTTTCTTCAATACAGCACCTTTCCTTTTCTCCCACCCTGTAGGCACCTGACAGTATTTCAAAAGGTTCTGACATTGTTTTGCGTTTGAAAATGATCATTGGATTAAGTTTAGTACCATCAGCACAGCATGAAAGAATAAAAAGTGTAGTGCATTTTTTCATGTCCAGTTGTTTTCATGGCAACAATTCTGTCACTCAGCAAATCAGATGTCAGAGGATTGTTGCCCATATTCGCTATTTGGCTTAGTTCCACACTGGTTTACTTTTGATGTTGAATAAAAAAGCAATGGAAAGATAATATTTTGTGACATTTTCTGAGATATTTTGTTTTGGTCCACATGCTAAGTCCATGATGCTTCATAAACCGGTAGCATCAACCAACTCCACTCTTAAAGTCTGTTAAGTTTTGTTGTAGTGCAAATGTACAAGCATATCTTCGAATCATTTTTGTATTGATTCCAATGCCATTTTGACAGTGTCCTTCAATCCATATCAGTACGTAAAACAAAGATGATTTGACTTACCAAATGAAAGTGCTGGCAGGTCGACAGACACACAAACAACCACAAACATACACACAAAATTCAAGCTTTCGCAACAAACTGTTGCCTCATCAGGAAAGAGGGAAGGAGAGGGAAAGACGAAAGGATGTGGGTTTTAAGGGAGAGGGTAAGGAGTCATTCCAATCCCGGGAGCGGAAAGACTTACCTTAGGGGGAAAAAAGGACGGGTATACACTCGCACACACATATGTCTGCTTGTCTGCTTGTGTCTGTATATGTGTGGATGGATATGTGTGTGCCAATGATGGAAATGGAAAAAAGAACACATTGACACCGGTGTGTCAGACCCACCATACTTGCTCCGGACACTGCGAGAGGGCTGTACAAGCAATGATCACACGCACGGCACAGCGGACACACCAGGAACCGCGGTGTTGGCCGTCGAATGGCGCTAGCTGCGCAGCGTTTGTGCACCGCCGCCGTCAGTGTCAGCCAGTTTGCCGTGGCATACGGAGCTCCATCGCAGTCTTTAACACTGGTAGCATGCCGCGACAGCGTGGACGTGAACCGTATGTGCAGTTGACGGACTTTGAGCGAGGGCGTATAGTGGGCATGCGGGAGGCCGGGTGGACGTACCGCCGAATTGCTCAACACGTGGGGCGTGAGGTCTCCACAGTACATCGATGTTGTCGCCAGTGGTCGGCGGAAGGTGCACGTGCCCGTCGACCTGGGACCGGACCGCAGCGACGCACGGATGCACGCCAAGACCGTAGGATCCTACGCAGTGCCGTAGGGGACCGCACCGCCACTTCCCAGCAAATTAGGGACACTGTTGCTCCTGGGGTATCGGCGAGGACCATTCACAACCGTCTCCATGAAGCTGGGCTACGGTCCCGCACACCGTTAGGCCGTCTTCCGCTCACGCCCCAACATCGTGCAGCCCGCCTCCAGTGGTGTCGCGACAGGCGTGAATGGAGGGACGAATGGAGACGTGTCGTCTTCAGCGATGAGTCGCTTCTGCCTTGGTGCCAATGATGGTCGTATGCGTGTTTGGCGCCGTGCAGGTGAGCGCCACAATCAGGACTGCATACGACCGAGGCACACAGGGCCAACACCCGGCATCATGGTGTGGGGAGCGATCTCCTACACTGGCCGTACACCACTGGTGATCGTCGAGGGGAAACTGAATAGTGCACGGTACATCCAAACCGTCATCGAACCCATCGTTCTACCATTCCTAGACCGGCAAGGGAACTTGCTGTTCCAACAGGACAATGCACGTCCGCATGTATCCCGTGCCACCCAACGTGCTCTAGAAGGTGTAAGTCAACTACCCTGGCCAGCAAGATTTCCGGATCTGTCCCCCATTGAGCATGTTTGGGACTGGATGAAGCGTCGTCTCACGCGGTCTGCACGTCCAGCACGAACGCTGGTCCAACTGAGGCGCCGGGTGGAAATGGCATGGCAAGCCGTTCCACAGGACTACATCCAGCATCTCTACGATCATCTCCATGGGAGAATAGCAGCCTGCATTGCTGCGAAAGGTGGATATACACTGTACTAGTGCCGACATTGTGCATGCTCTGTTGCCTGTGTCTATGTGCCTGTGGTTCTGTCAGTGTGATCATGTGATGTATCTGACCCCAGGAATGTGTCAATAAAGTTTCCCCTTCCTGGGACAATGAATTCACGGTGTTCTTATTTCAATTTCCAGGAGTGTGTGTATATATATATATATATATATATATATATTTTTATTTTTTTTTTATTTACCGGCTCGCCAATTGTGAATGGTTTTCTCTATTGGTGAAGATATGAACTGCCCCTCAGTTGTTCTGTTTCTGTGTTCTTCTGCATATGCTATTACTTTCAATGCATCATATGAATACCTTTTATTTTTACCAATAGCACAAGTCATTTTCAGTTCAAGTTCATGGCACCGTAGATTGCAATGGCACATTGTAGTGATGGGTTTGTGATGGCAAAGCGGGAGGGAGACAATTTTAGCAAGCTTGTAAATCCCCACAACTCATGTTCGTCATAGCGGTGCACTGCTGCTGCTAGTTGAATCCATTGTTGCCAGATAGATATAGGTTTCCCGTGGCATTGAATATATGGCCATTTTTAAGACTGATGGGAATTTTAAATCAAACACTGGACATTTTTATATTGATTTTGAGTGAAAGGCGTTCCTGAATTTTGGAGGCAATTTTTCGAAACAAAAAAAGTCGGTTTTAAGACACTTACAGAAAGCTTTCAGCAACAGCCTTCATCAGCTAAAGAGAAACACACACACACACACACACACACACACACACACAAGCCAGAGTTGACAGTCTTGTCTGCATGAGATGTGCTAGCTTGTGTGTGTGTGTGTGTGTGTGTGTGTGTGTGTGTGTGTGTGTGTGTGTGTGTGTTTTTCTCTGTTGCTGATAAAGGCTGTGGCTGAAAGCTTTGTGTAAGTATCTTTTAATTGTACCTGCCTGCAACTTAATGTCTCTTCTTTTTCCAACACAATATTTGATTCATAATTTTCATGAAATATCTGTGAATACCATGCTATCTGACAGTAAAAATGAGTACTTGTTGAACGCTATGGTGTTAGGAAATCCAAGGTGCATCAGCACAATAAGAACAGTGGCCCCTACCAATTGTAACAGTATCACTGTCATAGAAATGAACACATACACTGAAGCACTGAAGAAACTGATATAGGCATGCGTATTCAAATACAGAGGTATACTAACAGGCAGAATACGGCACTGCAGTCAGCAACACCTATATAAGACAGCAAGTGACAGTTGTTACATTGGTTACTGCTGCTACAATGGCAGATTATCAACATTTACGAGAGCTTGAAGGTGGTGTTATAGGTGGCGCACGAGTGATGGGACACAGCATTGCCGAGGTAGCGGTGAAGTGGGGATTTTCCCGTACGACCATTTCATGAGTGTACTGTGGATATCAGGAATCCAGCAAAACATCAAATCTTTGACATCATTACAGCCAGAAAAAGATCCTGCAAGTTCGGGACCAGCGACAGCTGAAGAGAATCGTTCAACATGATAGAAGTGCAACCCTTCTGCAAATTGCTGCCTATTTCAGTGCTGGGCCATCAACAAGTGTCAGTGTGCAAACCATTCAATGAAACATCATCGATGTGGACTTTCGGAGCCGAAGGCCCACTCATGTTCACTTAGACAAGTCTCGTTTCAAATTGTATCGAGTGGGTGGACGTGTACAGGTATGGAGACAACATCATGAATCCATGGACCCTTCATGTCAGCAGTGGACTGTTCAAGCTGTTGGAGGCTGTGGGGCGTATGCAGTCGGAGTATTATGGGACTCCTGATATGTCTAGATATGGCTCTGACAGGTGACATGCATGTAAGCATCCTGTCTGACCACCTGCATCCATTCATATCCATTGTGCATTCTGACAGACTTGGGAAATTCCAGTAGGGCAATGTGACACCCCACATGTTCAGTATTGCTACAGAGTGGCTCCAGGGACACTCTTCTGAGTTTAAACACTTCCGCTGGCCACCAAACTCCCCGGACATGAACATTATTCAACATCTTTGCAACCTGCTGTCCAGAAGAGATCTCCACCCCCTGGGGGTATTTTTACGGATTTATGGACAGCCCTGCAGAATTCATGCTGTGAGTTCCCTCCAGCATTACTTCAGACATTAGTTGAGTCCATCCACATCGTGTTGCGGCACTTCTGCATGCTCACAAGGCCCTACATGATATTAGGCAGGTGTATCAATTTCTTTGTTTCTTCAGTGAATATTTACAATATATTGTCATACATGGTCTATTCTGACCGAACCAGTTCTAATCTTCTTACACAACGAATGTAGAAAATGATCCAGTTATCAACTGCCTCTGTCACCTTATCACTTGATGGAATTTGCTAGGTAATCAGTTACTTGAAGCTATTTAAAGACCTCATTCATTTATCCACTCATTGTGACTGAGGAAGATTTAGTTGTTTGCCATAGTGTATATTGATTAGGCATTGGTAAATAAGCTCTTTTAGGTCGTATATTTTATTGAGTTTTAACACAGTTTTCAAGAAATAGCCCCACAGAAGAAATCTTTGTGCCGTAACCTGAAAACCATCTAAGCTAGCTAGTTGTATGGGGCCTACAGTTCAACTTAAAATCCAAACTAAGATTCAATTTGGCACTTCTGCATATGCAGGGTGTTGTGTCTAAATTGATACTAATTTAAATTGAATTTCCCACTAACGTTTACTTCCACAATGGGTGCTACTCTTTATAATCTTGAACATATCCAAAGAATCAGTTGCACAGTCCTTTAATGGCTAAATCTCAATGTAAAGTATAAAAGTCTTTCATTACACAAATTCTTCTGTTTAGACCACACTAAAAAATTCCTTGTTTCTGAATTCCAAAGAAAATAGGTATGAACACCCACAAAAAAAGGTATGAAAATAGGTGAGAATCTCAAAAATAGCTTATAAAGAATACTGGTATACCATTTTAAAGATTACCTTCAGTTTTGAGTGTGAAAGAGAGTACTATACAGAGATTTACAAAGAAAAATGTACATCTTACAGAAAGAAATTTCAAGAGAAAGAGCTTTACAAATTGAGCAAGTCAATAATGCATTGGTCCACCTCGGACCTTCATGCAAGTAGTTATTCAGCTTGGCATTGATTGATAGAATTGTTGGGTGTCCTCCTGAGGGATATCATGTCAAATTATGCTCAGTTCGTGCCTTATATCATCAATATCTTCAAGTTAGTTGGTCCGCCCCGGTAGCTGAGTGGTCAGCGTGACAGACTGTCAATCCTAAGGGCCCGGGTTCGATTCCCGGCTGGGTCGGAAATTTTCTCCGCTCAGGGACTGGGTGTTGTGTTGTCCTAATCATCATCATTTCATCCCCATCGACACGCAGGTCGCCGAAGTGGCGTCAGATCGAAAGACCTGCACCAGGCGAACGGTCTACCCTATGGGAGGCCGTAGCCACACGACATTTCCATTTTTCAGGTTAGTTGGAGAGCCCTGCCCATAATGCTCCAAACTTCTCAAAGAGGGTGCAGGGGGGGGGGGGGGGGGGGGGAGATCTTGTGACCTTGCTGGTCAAAGTAGGGTTTGGCAAGTACGAAGACAAGCAGTAGAAACTCTTGCTGTGCAAGCAGGCATCACCTTGCTGGAACATTTGTCCAGAATGGTTTGCTGTGAAGAGCAAATATACCACTGTGCTGTAAGGCTGTGAATATACCACTGTGCTGTAAGGGTGCTGCAGAAGACAACCAAAGGGGTCCTGTCTTGAAGTGAAATGGCACCCCAGACCATTACTCCTGGTTGTTGGGCCACATGGCGAGCAACAGTCAGATTGGTATCACACTGCTGTCAGGGGCGTCTCCAGACAAATCTTCACAGGTCATTGGGAGCAGTACTCATCACAGAAGACAGTTCTACTTTAGTCAATGAGATTCCAGACCTAATGTGGCCGGCACCACAGCAAACGGACTTGGTGGTGCACAGAGATCAAGGTAGTCAGTACAAACCCCTTTCAGTTAGCTACCTGTTAATGGTCCTTGTGGTCACTGAAGCACTAGTTGCATGTCAGATCCATGATAATGATGAATATGGGGCTCTCTGATGATTGCTCGGTCTTCTCACTCTATAATATCTCTAGGTCAACTGCTTCCTTCTTGACCTGTTTCAGCCATGGCTCCCCCTTTCCTACCAACATTGTTAAATAGTGGCATCACTCCTATTCAAATGTTGAGTGATTTGTTGATTATTCGAACCATCTTCTTTGGGCGAAACTACACTACTGCCCATTAAAATTGCTACACCACGAAGATGACATGCTACGGACGCGAAATTTAACCGACAGGAAGAAGATGCTGTGATATGCAAATGATTAGCTTTTCAGAGCATTCGCACAAGGTTGGCGCTGGTGGCAACACCTACAACGTGCTGACATGAGGAAAGTGTCCAACCGATTCCTCATAGACAAACAGCAGTTGACCGGCATTGCCTGGTGAAACGTCGTTGTGACGCCTCTTGTAAGGAGGAGAAATGTGTACCATCACGTTTCTGACTTTGATAAAGGTCGGATTGTAGTCTATCGCGATTGCGGTTTATCGTATCGTGGCATTCCTGCTTGCTTTGGTCGAAATCCAATGACTGTTAGCAGAATATGGAATCGGTGGGTTCAGGAGGGTCAACACGGAACACCGTGCTGTATCCCAACGGCCTCGTATCACTAGCAGTCGAGATGACAGGCATCTTATGCACATGGCTGTAACAGATCGTGCAGCCACGTCTCGATCCCTGAGTCAACAGATGGGGACGTTGCAAGACAACAACTACCTGCATGAACAGTTCGACGACGTTTGCAGCAGCTGGACTATCAGCTCGGAGACCTTGGCTGCGGTTACCCTTGATGCTGCATCACAGACAGGAGTGCCTGCGATGGTGTACTCGACGACAAACCTGGGTGCACGAATGGCAAAATGTCATTTTTTCAGATGAATCCAGGTTCCGTTTACAGCATCATGATGGTTGCATCCGTGTTTGGCAACATCGCGATGAACGCACATTGGAAGCGTGTATTCGTCCTCGCCATACTGGCGTATCACCTGGTGTGATGGTAAGGGGTGCCATTGGTTACACGTCTCGGTCACCTCTCGTTCCCAATGATGGCACTTTGAACAGTGGATGTTACATTTCAGATGTGTTACAATCCGTGGCTCTATCCTTCATTCGATCCCTGGTAAACCCTACATTTCAGCAGGATAATGCACGACCGCATGTTGCAGGTCCTTTACGGGCCTTTCTGGGTACAGAAAAAGTTCGACTGCCGCCCTGGCCAGCACATTCTCCAGATCTCTCACCAATTGAAAACGTCTGGTCAATGGTGGCCGAGCAACTGGTTTGTCACAATACGCCAGTCACTACTCTTGATGAACTGTGGTATTGTGTTAAAGCTGCATGGGCAGCTGTACCTGTACATGCCATCCAAGGTTTGTTTGACTCAATGCCCAGGCGTATCAGGGTCGTTATTACGGCCAGAGGTGGTTGTTCTGGGTACTGATTTCTCAGGATCTATGCACTCAAATTGCGTGAAAATGTAATCACATGTCAGTTCTAGTATAATATATTTGTCCAATGAATACCTGTTTATCATCTGCATTTCTTCTTGGTGTAGCAATTTTAATGGCCAGTAGCGTACATGTCCCCTCTCAAATGGTAACACCTGCATATGTTGAAACTTCCTGGCAGATTAAAACTGTGTACCTGACCGAGACTCGAACTCGGGACCTTTGCCTTTTGCGGGCAAGTGCTCTACTCGGTCGGGCACACAGTTTTAATCTGCCAGGAAGTTTCATATCAGCGCACACTCCGCTGCGGAGTGAAAATCTCATTCTGAAAACCTGCATATGTTGTTCATGTGCCTGCCTGTGAGGCATAGTTACTTTAAAACTGAGTACACAGAATGAAATTTGTAAATATTTTGTGCCCTAATATCAACATTCCCATTTACCATCTGTGCCAGGTGCATGGTGAAACTGCGCTGCAGCATCACACATTGATCTGTCAGCCACCGAAGTTTACAGTTTGGATTCTCGATCAATACCCATATGAATATCAATTTGTGACCAGTTTGCTGAAACTTCTTTGTGGTTTGTCTTTTTTGTCTTAGAGTGCATTTTAAAGTTTTGCAGTAAACCTTGAAGAATGATAATGATTATTTTAGGCTGATCTTCCTTGTTGGCAATGACGTGAATGATAGGAACAGTCTGCAGTTATCCATGTCCTTGGTGCTGATCCTGTTGGGTTCACAATCAAATTTCCAGTTAGTAACCTGCTCATGTGAGCTGTCTCATGTCCACATCTCAACAGTGAGCAAATGACCAGCTCACAATGGCTAATGCTGGGGGAGGAGAGGGAGGAGTCAGAATAAGGTAGAATTACAAGAGAAACTTTTGTTAACAAGTCTAATTCTGCACTCACTAAAATCAAGTTCTACTAAGCTGTATCCCTTCATTGTGGCTCATCAGTATGTTTCATGCTAAATTTATTTTCTAATATTGTTGAATTGATGAGAAATGATAATGAACTGAAACACATTTCTTATAATATTCTGATGAATCCAAGAACTTGAGGCAGCTAAGTACAAAATATATTTTTTACAGTGGATGCAAGCCTTAGAATGAATGAAGTATAAATTGTCAACAACTTGTATTTCGTGACTATTTTATTCCCATGTTACACATAAAAACATAGGATGTTGGTGAATATTCCTAATTTTGCCTTTCACTAAAGCATCAATCTCTGATGCCACTTTCTGAACACTGCTGCTTTGAGGATGAGCTTTTGAGATGAAGTCTGTCAGTGAGCTTCTGTTGGTAGATTTTGTTCTCTTAAATGCAGAAAAAAGGTTGCTTGCACAGGTATAAAGAGCCAAACATCAATATAATTGTAGCTGCAAACTTTTGGTCATGGAGATGTATTTTGAAGAAAATCCGTATAAAAGCCTCTCAGACTAATTTTGTTATGAAATTTATCAAGCAGAAATCTGTTACATTGTAGGTCTAGAAGTTCTAATTTGTAGCTCAGTTTCCACACTGTCAACATCAATTGAAAAGGAAAGCAAAACTATGTTAAAGTTCTTTTGTAACTTTTGAAAATCCTGGACACAAATATTAAATTTGTGGAAAAGATCAATGAGTAGATTTTGATTCTGTTCAAAATTCCACTTTGCCCCCATCCGTTTCCATTTCTTGTCCACTCCACAAAGAGATGTTCACCTGAAGCTCCCAAATGTAGTCATACATCTCTGAAATGACAATGGTTTTTTTTTTTTTCATGAAAAGTTTAAAACACTTATGTAGTGCATAATATTACAAAGGAAACCCTAGAAAATGCAATACATTTTTTGCAAAAACCACTGCCGTATCAGAAACTTTATTGGCTAATCCTGAATTCTGATGGTTGAACGAGAAAAACTAACTGCCTGCATCTCTTAAAGTCTCTCTGCTGCAGATCCTGAACATGTCTTTATAAAGTCTCCTTCATTGAAACTGTGCAGTATTTTGTTAACATGAAAAACAATATGGTAACTTGCTCAAATTGCAGTTTCATTTCTTGAGCGTTCGTTCTGAAAACAAAAATATATTTTCATAGTGAAAATGTTGGGGAAAGACATTTATTTTTCTGCTCTGACGTATGTAACATTTGTTTTCTCGCATAACTTAATAGTGTTTTGTTGCTCTTTGCATTCCAGGTGTCCATAATCTTTTGCATGGAAGGTATTGTTGATGTGAATTGTATTCAGAGCTTTGAAGCACACAGAGTACCTCAGGACACTATCAGATACTATAACATATAGTCATCCTGCACTGAATATGTAAATTGATGTTGGTATGTTTGACTTTTGTTTTCGAGTTTCTAAACTGGCCACCAAGCTGCTTTTCATCAGTATAAAAGAAGCTACTCTCCGCTTAAAAAGCATTGCGTCTTGAGTACATATGCCCATGGGCTACCATGACACTAACACATGGAGATTCCTCTGAAGACAGTACACAATTTGCATTTCCCCTGCACTACATAACAACTGTGGTATGTGGTTGCATCCAATGAAAGTAAAAGCATAATACTTATGTTACAACAGTTTTAATAAACAACATCAAAAGTAATACTCTCAATTTCTTCCTAGATTATCTGCTCCACCTGTACATTGCATGAGGCAAAAGTCATGAAAAGAACTAGAAAATATTTTAAGTCTGTCTGGAAACTGAAAGTTTAACCCCCACAGGGCCATCAAGGCAAATGCATAAAACTGATAGCAAGGAGAGAGCAGAATGAAAAGTTCACTCTGCAACATTGTGTGCACTGCTCTGAAATGTCCTAGTAGATTCTGGGTCCAAGTTTCAGCCTAACATACAATTTTAATGTTGGGAAGTTTCATTAAATAAAAGCATAATCATACTCGGTTTAATCATTTGTTTCAGGTAAATGGTGCCGATAATGCTACAGTCCGTATGCCTCGCTATGAGATGGACAACATAACGCATGATGAGGCTTTGGAGTTAGCATTAACACAGACAAAAGTGCAAGAAATGTTATCAGGATTCAAGATTATAAACACACAGTTCACACTTTATCCAGGCTACAAAGCTATTATCAACATTATAACTGAACGATCTGTGAACAGCATGAAACAACATCAAGAAGTGTGAAAACACTACTATCATTTCATTAGCCTGTCTTTGTGAAACTGATACATGATATTTCTGTGGTGCTCTGTTGGCACATTATGCTTATACATAAATGATGCAGAAACAAGTCTCAAATACAGATTTTCTATATGCTTTTACAAATTTGAATAATTTAGTAGCTTTTATCATCCAAAATATTGACGAGAAATAATTAAAGTAACAACTTTATTTTTGAAATGGTTGCCTGTGAAGGTTTCTTTCTGATAGAAAAATGCCTTAGCTTATAATAAGTAATTTAACTATGGGATTAAGCAATAAGTTGCATTAGTGAAAGAAGTATCTGTCATAGAAGTGCTGAGTGTTTGAAAGTTTTTAAGCCTGATTAATAGTTCCAGATGTCCAGATGGATTCAAGATTACATTCTGCTGTACAAATATGAACAAATGACTAATCTTTTTCATCAGGTACTGCAAGTCATTACTTTAGATGTTGCCGCTGCCTGAACTCGTATTAGTCAGTCCATTTGCAGTCTAGACAACACACCTGTTTAAGAGAATTTTTTGCATCAATTGACAGAAAGATAAATTGTTGAAAGTACTGCATAAGAATGGATCTGTCAAACCACCTAGATGGTCGAGAAATCTCTCTTTCACTTATGGTAAGGAAATACAATTTTTTTGAGATCACTAAAAGTCATTCACACTGCTCAAATGAAGTCTTGGGGCTGTAGCTGTGATATACACCATAACATTTCTCAAATATGGTTCTTATTTGCTATTGTGCCACCTTTATTGGTCACAAATATCGTGTTTATATTTGAAATTATTTGAGGATACAGTTTCTGTGTCAAAATTATATTTCACATAAGAAAATTATAAAATTCCAAAGAAAGAGAATGGCCGACCAGTACTTACCTTCAAGAAATGTAATTCCAGTTACTGCTTATAGACTTTTGTAACTGTTAGTTCCTTTGTCAGAGAGGAAAGGGACACAGACTGGGGATGGCTGTAAAGAAAGGCAAGTCATTCAAATCCTCAGGTTCAAGAGACCTACATGTTGCTAGGACAAGGTGAAGACAGGTGTGTCAGAGAACTCAGTTGGTACATTGGTATGCACTATGCCATCTTCAGACCAGAGATGATAGTAGGACATAGTAAGAAGCAAATATTTATTAAGATGAAGAGAAATGAGAATTGGAATGAATAGTACAATTAAAAACTAGGAGGAAAGGAAAACCAAAAACAAAGAGAGAAAGAAGGAAAGATATAATGAAATTCTACCAGGACTTCTACTTTCTCAAGTCAAGTTCTGAAATAAGATCATCTCTCCCTTATAGCCTTCCCACACCATCATCCTACCCTCTGTAACATTCTTATAAAACCATATGACGTAACCAGTCCACTATCCCTTCACAAAGGTTCCATCCCTTGCAGTAGTTTTACAACCAAAACATGTCCCATGGACTTGTACCACTTCCACCACCTGCACCGTTGGTAAACCCAACATCATCAAAGGCAGAACAACATGTGAAGCCACATGTATTATTTTTAAGTAACGTGTTCACTGTGTGGTGTGGTGATTTTGCCACAAGAGCTTGCAGGTTACTTTGCTGAACTCCTAGAAGTAGCCTGAAACTTGATACTTGTAACTTACATTCCCTTGTCCACATTTCAGCTCGCCTAGACTGAAAAATGAAGTCATGATGTCTACTTTGAAAAGCAGTAAAGCAATGACTGATAATTTAAAAGGTCACTGGTTTCAAAAGTATCATATATTTTAAAATAAACTGTTTCACATGCACTGAAATATTTTGTAAAACAAATCAATTTTTACTACCCTAATCAGCACTTGGCATGGTTCAGAGCCTAAATCTCATCAACATTCTATTTCATATTACTCCCTGTTCTGAAACAAATAATTCAAAGTACTATATATCACTCCCCTAACAGTGTTAAATTTTTACTCTGCTTGCCACTTGGATTTTTAATGTGACAGACAATATACAAACCACGTTAGATTGAAATGAAAGAGGCTTTACAAATATTGCAATTCATGTGAAAGTTCGCTCCTCCCAGTTGTATAATGAGCAATCCTATAGGTTTTTGGCATCACTCAAAGTGTTTGTATACAGCTATCTGATGTCTCTTGTTCCCAGTTACAGATTATATCACAATGCATTTTGTCACAGAGTACAGCACAAACAATGTGGCGAAAGATTTGAACAAATGAATCATAATAAAGCTTTGAGATTCCTTAAATACCATTGGTATTACTTGGACCTGACCGCTAAAGGGAATACTTGCCTGTAAAATGTTAGTGCATGTAATTTGGTGCTCAAAGAGCATATTATAGTATTAATAACTTCTTCTATTGTGACTATATCCCCTATGTAATTTAATTCTTTTGTAAATATATGTTAGGTCATCATCTCATGTCTAATCAATTATGACTGTTATGACTTTTCCCATGTAATCTCGAGTGGGTGCTAGCCTCTGAAATATCTCTTGTATTATTGCTGTTTCCAAGAAAAGTTCATTAAAAGGACTGTAATTTGGTACATCATGAAT
This sequence comes from Schistocerca americana, assembly GCF_021461395.2. NCBI lineage: Eukaryota > Metazoa > Arthropoda > Insecta > Orthoptera > Acrididae > Schistocerca > Schistocerca americana. The sequence continues at coordinate 131,107,705 of NC_060123.1, read as the reverse complement.
TATTATATCAAATATAGTGTAGTGTTTTCTCCATTCTGGCTTTTCTCTAATTATATGATAATATACTCCATTTTACTGGTTTGTAGCTCGAAATTTACATTTATTTAAAAATGTCAAACACTATTTAACAAAATTGCACCAAACCCTCTGAATCATACCTTTATGCCAAAATACATACATTCTCTAAATTTCAGCTTTTTCTCTCTCTTCCCTGCCACTAAAAATTATGGAAAACATCAATTTTTGTAGAAACTGCTTAGTCAGTGCTTCTCAAAGTGTATTTCTTACATCTTTATCATTCTACACTAATCTATGAACAAATTTTAAAATTCTAGCAATATTTAATTTCTGTTATATAGTTGCACAGTGCTCTCTCTCTCTCTCTCTCTCTCTCTCTCTCTCTCTCTCTCTCTCTCTCTCCATTCCCCTCCCCCTCCCCTCTCCCTCTCCCTCCCCCCCCCCCCCCCAAGCTCATCACTTTTCTGTGCAGCTAAAAGTGCTTGCTTCCAACTGCACAGCTTTTTATGTGCGAATGACCACCACCAAACTGCCTGAACTCATTAGTGGCCCCAGAACAACTGTCTGCCTTAGCACACCAATACCCTGATGCTAAGCATGCACAACAACATGACTCAAAGGACCTGAGTGCCTACTACAACACACAAGCCATCTGGATCCTTCCAACCAATACTAGTTTCCCTGAATTCTAGAGAGGAACCTGCTCTTCCACATCTCCCCGCATCCCTACACCATCCTCCTGTACTTAACCCTTTCACTGGACATTTTTTTATAAAGACTCAGTGAAGATAGTTTTCTTGGTATTGTATTAGAATTGTGATCAATTGAACATATTTATTTTTTTATAATTTTATTTTTGTGATTTAGGGCCAAAAACTATTTTTGGGGGGGGGGGGGGGGGGGTAGTGGCACGGGTGGCATGGACTCAACCAGTCTTTGGAAATTCCCTGCAGATATATTGAACCATGCTGCCTGTATAGCCATCCATAATTGGTGTTGGCAGTGCAGGATTTTGGGCACAAACGACCTCTCAATTATGTCCCATAAATGTTTGAACTGTTTCATGTGGTTAGTCTAGGTGGCCAAATCATTCACTCATTTTGTCCAAAATATTCTTCAGACCAGTTGGGAACAATTGTGGCCCGGTGACATGGCACATTGTCATCTATAAAAATTCCATCATTGTTTGGGAACTAGAAGTCCATGAATGCCTGGTCTCTAAGTAGCCAAGCATAACCATTTCTAGTCAATGATTGGTTCAGTTGGATCAAGGGACCCAGTCCATTTCATGTCAACACAGCCCACACCATTATGGATCCACCACGAGCTTGCACAGTGCCTTATTTACAACTTGGGTCCATAGCTTTGCAGGGTCTGCTTCACACTAAAAACTCCACCATCAACTCTTACCAACTGTAATTGGGACTCATCTGACCAGGCTATGGGATTCCAGTCTGGGCCCAACCAATATGGTCCCAAGCTCAGGAGAAGCATTGCAGGCAATGTACTGTTAACAAAGGCACACACATTGATCATCTGCTGCCATAGCTCATTAATGCCATATTTAGCTATATTGTCCTCACAGATATGTTCATCTTATGTCCTACATTGATTTCTGCAGTTATTTCATGCAGTGTTGTTTGTCAATTATCACTGACAACTCTGTACAAACTCCACTGCCCTCGATCATTAAGTGAATACCATTGACCCTGCATTGTCCATGGTGAGAGGTAATGCCTTAAATTTGATATTCTCAACAAACTCTTGACACTGTGGATCTTGGAGTATGGAATTCCCTAACAATTTCCAAAATGGAATGACCCACACATCTAGCACCACATTCAGAGGCTGTAAATTCCCATTGTGCAGTCATAATCATACTGGAAACATTTTCATACATGAATCACCAGAGTACAAACAACAGCTCCACCAATGCACTGCCCTTTTGTACCTTGCGTATGTCATACTACTGCCATTTGTATATGTGTATTACAAGGCACGTTTGTGAGCTTTTAAGTTATGGGGGTCAGTGAAAGTCCCACTTCCCTCTTTGGAGCTGTTATGTGTTGCCATTTCAAAAAAAAAATAAAAAATAAAAAAAAAATAAACTGCATTTTGTTGTTTTACTTTACTTTATTTCAAAAATATTTACTTTTCATATTTACATGTGGTTTATGTTTAACATTAATAAATTGGTACCTACAAACCAACAATATTTTTTCACCCAAAAAGTTCAAATGATTGTCACAATTTTTATTTTCCATATATATGCAGGAGCAGCATAAGTATTTTATTTTTTTCTCAAGCTTTTGTAGAACACTTTCAGCACTGTATGTACATTTTTTTCCCAAAATAGGCATATGATCTCCTATGTTTGCCAGTCAAACATGTTCTGCCATGGTGTTTTTCTTGGTTATTTACTGGACAGCCTTTCTTTATGCAGGATGTGAAGCCATTGGAACAATTGTTTTGCAAGTCGTAATCGAAAGTTCAGGTGATCTTGTTGCCCTTCTTGTCCTTTACTAATTTGGCACAATATAAACACCTTTCTAAGTGCCATGTGTAGCAGAAAGTAGAGAATCCAATGCCATTTTGTACAAGAACATCAACCTACTGCATAACATTCTCTAAGTTGATTGAATTGATCGACACCTCCCTCTGTACTACTGTATGTTGCTCCATTTTCTGTAGATACAGCATCTGATATTTCCTTCATGAATATAAAATTTTGTGACATTGCCTCTTTGAGTCTGCTAAACACAACACTTTGTATACTCATTTGATTGTTTTCAAAGGCACTTACAGCTTGAGCAATGTCCATCCTTTGAAAGATGTCATGCTTTCTTCCATAGCTAATATGTTACTGGCAGTGTATGATTTATGTGTTCAAAAGGTTATAAAAGGTCTGACCTTATGGAGTGTGCTGTGATTTGTATGCTCTCTTGGAGGATTCCAAATACTGTCATTTACATGAGTAATTTCATGTATCTTCCTGAAACATTTGAATCTCACAGGCTTCGATATACAAGACTGACCTAGACCAGGTGCTGAGCTCTAGTAGTGCATTACACTTGGCAACACAATAAAACCCATCAGGATATTTGTACCAATCCAAGCCTTTTAACTCATCTGCTGATAAATTTGTCCAGTTGTTTATCGCCTGACTTACAATCTGAACAGATTGCTGTTTTTGTGTAAATTGCTCTGCATATGCATTTGTCTGCCGAATCACATGCTCTTAACATCTCAGTGGTAAATAAGGAAGGAAGTAGTCTCTCTCTGTGCTGTGTTTTGTCAGTGGGTGACATGACAACTGTTCTCCTTGTGTATCAATGTCAAGCAAGTCGAAAACAGAAGAGCAGAAGTGTCACCTGACCATTTCTCTTCTACCAATGACTATTCTACACTTACGGTACTGTGACTAGAAACCCAGTGTCCATAGGACAGGAACTGTCTGCACTGTTATTGATATCGAGCTGTGGAACCAGACACAGATCAGTGTCCTGTACAAGGCCTACAATGAATTCATTTTCTGTAACTTCATCACTTACTAGAATGAGACTTTGACTCTGCAGCGGAGTGTGCACTGATATGAAATTTCCTGGCAGATTAAAACTGTGTGCCGGACCGAGACTCGGTTTGAGTTTCGATCTGGCACACAGTTTTAATCCGCTGCCAGGAAGTTTCATATCAGCGCACACTCTGCTCCAGAGTGAATATCTCATTCTGGAAACATCCCCCAGGCTGTGGCTAAGCCACGTCTCTGCAATATCTTTTCTTCCAGGAGTGCTAGTTCTGCAAGGTTCACAGTAGAGCTTCTGTGAAGTTGGAAAGTAGGAGACAAAGTACTGGCGGAAGTAAAGCTGTGAGGACGGGGTGTGAGTCGTGCTTGGGTAGCCCTCAGATGGTAGAGCACTTGTCTGCGAAAGGCGAAGATCTCAAGTTCGAGTCTTGGTCTGGCACACAGTTTTAATCTGCCAGGAAGTTTCAAAGTTTCATCACTTACTGTTTACAAATCCTCAGGATTGGTAGGAAGTGAACATATCAATTCCACTGCTTCTTCTGTCATGTATTTCCTTGTATAGGTTTGCTTCTTTTACATTTTTGCCACAAAAAGTAATGAATGCTTGTGAGATGAACATTAAATCATAAACTAATTTTTAAGTTATATTTGTAATTAGTATTAATGTTTACTTACCACTCTGTGAAAGCAAACTTTGTTTACACACAGTTAAGTCATGAGCAAATACATGTTGTTGTTGTCTTCAGTCCTGAGGCTGGTTTGATGCAGCTCTCTATGCTACTGTATCCTGTGCAAGCTTCTTCATCTCCCAGTACCTACTGCAACCTACATCCTTCTGAATCTGCTTAGTGTATTCATCTCTTGGTCTCCTTCTACAATTTTTACCCTCCACGCTGCCCTCCAATGCTAAATTTGTGATCCCTGGATGCCTCAGAACATGTCCTACCAACCGATCCCTTCTTCTTGTCAAGTTGTGCCACAAACTCCTCTTCTCCCCAATTCTATTCAATACCTCCTCATTAGTTATGCGATCTACCCATCTAATCTTCAACATTCTTCTGTAGCACCACATTTCGAAAGCTTATATTCTCTTCTTGTCCAAACTATTTATCGTCCATGTTTCACTTCCATACATGGCTACACTCCATACAAATACTTTCAGAAACAACTTCCTGACACTTAAACCAATACTCAATGTTAACAAATGTCTCTTCTTCAGAAACTCTTTCCTTGCCATTGCCAGTCTACATTTTATATCCTCTCTACTTCAACCATCATCAGTTATTTTGCTCCCCAAATTTTTCTTTTGTTTCCTTTACTGCTTGCTCAAAGTACATGTAACAATAACATATACTGCAAAAATGCAGTAGTGTGTTCCAACAGCAGTGATCCCACAACAAACAAACTGATTGTTGTAACAGTTTACGTGCACTTGTTGCAGTGTACTACCACAATCAGGTACATCCAGAGTTGGTAACATATTCCTAACGTTTGGGATACCACTATGTTTTCGGTAAGTATGCTTCATATGGACCACAGAAGACAATAATTTTGTGATATGAAGTCTTCCCAAGCCCCTTTGAGAAACTACTTTGCGGTAAAGATACTTCTGAGGAACCTTTAAAAACACTGTTGTTTGCTGGGTTTTGAGGGTATATTTCACACCAAACAGAAACTACAGCTGGTGCAGTGAAATACCACTACATGCCAGGAGTACAAAGAAGCAGTACAGCATGTTCCCATAAACATAGTGAAGTAACACAGTTATTGCAAAGTATATCCCCCACAGCATTAATAACAATTCTGTGCCTTTCTTCCTCAGTACAATTTCATTATTTACTCAGAGCATGATGTGAAACACCAACAAAGAAGGTTACTTTCCTCGTTTTGTTACATTGCTGGCTACTAATGCATAGGTCACAGATTTCATTCTGGATAACCACAAAACTTTTGTGGAACTAAGTCTACTCACCATCAAGAGGCCAAAGGAAAAGTTATATGGATAAAAAAAAGCAGAAAAATTGACAGAAAAGCCAACAAAGTGACACATCAAATTGAAGCATTTGAATCAAGCTGAAGACCACACGATACTTTATGTCCCCTCTATCACAAGAAGTAGTACAAATAAATAAGCACTGCTAGGTGGGTTTTTATACTAAGTTGGTATTTTGGGAGTTTTCAGGAAACACACACACACAAAAGGCATTCGAGTTAAAAGAGCAGAACTAGAAATGAAGACCATAATGTATACGAACAGTTAGTATGACAACAGGTGTTGTTTTTTCCCGCAAATCAAACACAGGAATAAGTGTGGCTTGAACTGCTGTTAGCTTTCTGTCAACTTCCATAATGGACAAAGGCTGGTGAAAGTGTACCGAAGAAGGCAAGTACCATTTTATCAGCTGATAAGGTGATGCTCACTGTTTCTGGGATTCCTAAGGACTAATTCTCCATATTATTCAGAAAAAGGTAGAACCATGACTGGACCAAGTTATGCTGCATTGTCGGATTTTCTGAATGGTGCCCAATTTTGATTGCAACACTGGCCTCTTAGGAGATGCATGGTGGTACAACCCCTGGATGAAGAGCAGCCAACAGAACTGACTTCGAAATTTTTTTGCTGCCGCATCCTCATATCAAATCTGTTGTTCAGACCATAGAATGCTGACAGTTTCAGACATTGATCACCTCAGATCTGACTTGAAACACCTTCACAATGTCTTCAGGGAAGATGGACACAGACCACATCACAATAGAGCTGCACTCACTGGTAAATGTGGGCACAAACCAATCCAGCCAACAAAAGAAGATAAACCTGCACCATTCCTTGCATTCTACTGAGCAGTGTCAAGCAAAATTGGGCGCATATCATATAATTCTGATGTTAAATCAGTATTCTGACTTCTGCAGAAAATTAACAATTTGCTGTACCCAGTGAAAGGCAGACTGGTTGGAAAGTATGTTTTACAATATGCCATGTGAGTGTGTGAAAAAATTACATAAGACACTGTAACCGAGTGCTGCGCATAACATAAACGCTACATAAAGTATAGAAATCTTGATAAATCAGCGATAGCAGACCGCAGACTTATGGGAGGGCAGAAGGTCAACTTTGAGTAAATGGAAGTCTTCTCCCACACATCAACTTGCTGGAATTTTGTGATAAAAGAAGCAGAGGAAATTTGCATGTGCAGTGGCAGTTTTAACATAGATGAAGGTTTTAATCTGAGTGGTGCCTGGAAGTGAGCACATGAGACAGAACATCTTCAAAGGTGTGATACTGGGGGTAGTATCCCTTCCCCTTTCCCCCTCAATCATAGGAGGTTGGCATGTTGTGACATTGCCAATTTCCTGCATAAACGCAAGTGAATCCCGCTTTCCAGGTGAATGTCACACTGCCTACTGAAATTAGAATTCCAAGTGATATTCCCTGACTAAAGACAAATGTGAATGCAACTATAAGGGAAGCAGATTTTGCTAACAGCAGACAATCATCTCCTGATGAAAATGAGGCTAATAATCTTCAATAGCTCAAGTTTTAATCCTGCTCTGATGCTGTCTCAACACCAAGAAGGCCACTGTGGTGATTGAGTGTGGTACTTCTGTTGTGGTAACTGTGCTTTACTTGTGCCTCCTCTTCCCTCCTTGTTTAGGAAAGAAAACAGCGGGGAGAGGGTGGCATTGCCTGGACAATAGTCCTGCTGATGCAGTGTCTGGATGATGCTGTGTCTGTAACATGTATCAGAGCCTCAAAGCAGGTCGTCCCTGGTCAACACATGAGGTGTGGTCTCTGTACAACAGCTCTATGTAGCTGGAAAGGATGGTGTAGATGTCTGTCAGCAAATGGGCTCATATTCCAATGTCTTAGGCCAGAGGATAACTCCATAAAAATAATCAATCTTCTGAGCAAACATGTTGTTGACACCTGGCAGTGACAGCTTGTTCCTTTTCTTGATTAAAAATCAATGTTTTCCGTGTGCTGTTCATGACTGTGTCTGTGTTGTTCCAGTCAAAAGAAAGTGTCTTCCTCCACAGACACACTACTCCACATTGCTCTTGCATTACATCTCCCAATTTAACCATTTCCACTGAAATGCCATTATCTTCTGAAACCTTTCTTTTCTTTGTATCAACAATGGCTTTAGACACACCTTTAGGCATTATTTCAGGAATACTGTTGTTTACACTATCAACAGCCCAACACATTTTTTGTGTTTTTTTCCTTCATAAATTTATTTTTTTCAATTATTTTGCTTACTAAATTGTCTTTAAGTTTTTATCACAACGTATCAAAGAGCTTTCCAACTAGTTTTGGTTAATTCAGCATATTCTGCCATGCTTCATTTGCTTGAAATTCTCCCCTTTTCTTTAGTAGCCATCTTGTTCCATTTCAGATTCTAGATATAAAATTGACTATTCTTCTTCTTTTGCCTGGTCTTACCCTGTATGTCCATGGGGTTGGCATGTTATTCTTGATTTGGTGATGTTAGTGGTAGAGGTTGGCCAGACACCCTTCTTATTGCCAACTATTTCCTTCTCAGGACAAAATTTGTGTGCCCTGTCCCTCTGCGCCTAGTGTCACCATTGTGAAAGTGTGAAAGCATTTTCGAAATGTTCGTGAATTGTGTAAATGAGGTGGATGTGGGTACCAGCCCTGTATTCACCTAGTTGGATGTAGGAAGCAGCCTAGAAACCACATCCAAGCTGTCCAGCACACCAGTCATCATCAGTTACGCACCAGGTCTGGTGCTCATCCACGAATCCTGGATCTGTTTCAACGTGCACAGATATCTGGGCGGGTCTATGAAGTGCACCATCACTGACATTTTTCCCAAGTATGATCCACATAAAGGTCTTTTTTTGATGAAGATATCCAATGACCTCAATTAACATAATACTGTAGAGCATGCTCAGCAACTGGGTACTGGGTCACCCCAGTGCAGGGAGTAGTTCTGTGTCCATTTATACACTCAATCAGTTTAGTGGTACTCTTTCCTGAGTAAAAAGTTGTGCTGTGTACACATGTTGGTAACAACATGCATTGTTTTACATTTAGCTCTGCCTTTGGTTGTGTAGTTTCACATTGGCGGAGCTGGGTGGATGCTCAGGTTAAGAGTGAGAACATTTGCAGGGGTAGTAACCTTGTGGTAGGAATAATGGTCTGGGGAGGTTGTAATGGCGTTTGGGGGGGGGGGGGGGGGGGGGATGGAAGTCAACAGTTGGTGGTGTCTGAAGGATCTCAGGAAGAGGTGATCTCATTTCGAGGTATCACTTGAGAAAATCGGTTGTTACTGGGTGACAAGTGGGATGCTTCTGAGTTTTTTGGAGATTTGTGTGCAGAATCAGTGCTATAGCTGTAGAAGAGAAAAGCCACGGAGAGGTTGTAGATTAGGTGTTGAGGAATTGTGCATAGGCTGTATAGATGGGAACATTTGATGTAGAAGGGGTGGCATCTGTCACGTATTGGTTGTGTATGATCTGGAATATGAATGTAAACTTCAGTGAGGTGAAAGTCAATGTTAAGAAGAGAGTTGGGGATATGGAAAAGGGCCCAGTGAATAACACTTGATAAAAGGAACTAAGCTGTTGCAGAAAGTTTAGAAGTTATTCTTCACCGTGAGTCTAGATGAGCAAATACGATCATCTTCTGGATGTTGAGAAATGCCTCTTCCATGCAGTTCATGAAAAGGTTGATATAAGATGGGTCATCCTAGTTCTTATAGCAGCTCCACTTACATGATAGATCGAGCCCTCAAACATGGAGCAGTTATAGTTCAGGATGAAACTGGCTAAGGTGGTGATAAACAGAGCTTCTAAGTCTGCTGGGACAACAGAGTGATTGTAAGGGGGTATTTTGGGAAATAGGTTGAATAGAAGGATGCGGAGTCAGTCAGGAAGAATAAAGAGTTATATGTAGGCAATTGTGAATCCTTGTGAGAGGACTCGGCTTTTTAAGATTCTCTGCAGCTGTACTGGATTGAAGAAATGGGTTTAGTAGACATAATTTTATATCCCAAGGTGTAAGAGCTGACAAAGCCCCTCTGCTTCTACCTCATTCCTTTCTTTTACTATAGTTTTCTAGCCTTAAATACAAAACTCCCATTGTGCGTTATTCAATGTGCCAATTTCTCAGTTTCCTCTTGTATTTGCATCAGTTTATCATCTTCTGCCTCCATGGTTTACAAATGCATAAAAAATAAACAAATTTTCCATTTTCAGGTCATATGAGATACAGCCATATAAAAACATATATGTAAATGTTGGTTTTTGGAGCCAGATGTTATATTATCGAGAAAAATGACGAATAGTGAGAACAACATAGACTGATCAGGGATCCATTGTTCCAAGTTCTCTCTCTTTTGCCTACTTGTTTGCAAAATACTATTTGGATTTAACTTATGCATGTGTCCATATTTTCCATCATATTCCAAATAAACTCATCTGTAATTCATTCTAGTTCCATATGACAAGAGTAGTAGTTTGTTTCATTAATTTCTTCACAGTGTATCTCGCTATTGTTCCATTGATGTTATATGCCTTACGTATTTCAATTTTCATCATGTTTCTTGGTAACAATTTGTCAAAGTGTGCTATACAAAGGTGATTTGATAAGTCTGGTAAAAAAGAAAGAAAAAAAGTTTGTTTCATAAAAAACACATGATACTCCATCTCTTTCGTCCCATTGGAAAATAGGTTCTGTCAGACTCTGCAAAATACTTGTTGACTACACTATCACTTCTTCATTTGATGAAAATTTCTTGCCAGCACACCAAAGTTTCAAGTTAAAGTAACGGGAAGAAGTCATTTGTGGGTGAATAGAGTGGATGAGGAACAAGTTCAAAACCCAGTTCATACATTTTCGCTATTGTTATTGCTAATGAATAGGATGGTGCATTATACTGGTGAAAAAGCACTTTCGTGTGTAGCAACCGTGGTCTTTTAAATCAGGTAAAGATGGTACCCCATTTTGTTTTGACTGCCATTTTGACTTTGGTGTGTAATAATGAATCCAGGTTTCATCAACAGTCACAAATTGGTGCAAAAGATCTTGCGGATTGCGATTAAACTTCACCACACATTATGTTGAGACATTGTGCCAGATGCGCTTTCGGTCAACTGTGAGCAATCGAGGCACCAACCTTGCACACAGCGTCTCACAGCCAATTTTCCATGCAGGACACTACACATTTACTCAGTTGGGATGCCTACAGTCTTGGCAGTCTCACTAATTTTTATTTGGCAGTCTTGCATTACCATATTATGGAATTTGTCAATCGTTTCCTTTGTGGTGACCTCAATTGGAAGCGTGCTATATCTTCGGTGCTTGTCTGATTGTCTGACATCGTTTAAACTCATTAATACACAAGTAGCTAATCTTCAGTGATGATGTAGGGTCCATGTGAACTTCATGCAATTCTACTCTGATTTGTGCAGCAGTCTAACCCTTCAAATGAAAATTTTTTTATAACAGCACGAAACTCTCTTTACTCCACATTCAATCACTGTTGACACACTGACCAATTCAGACAGTTTTCAACAATAAATTGTACACTGTACATTGTTGAAATTCTTTGTGTGATCCTTCAAATAACCAAGTTTACCAACAATAAAAGTACAACAAAAATGTTCCAGTCTTTCATGGAAATTTCAGAGACTTATCAATTCACCCTCATAGTATTCTGCTGGTGTAAAACTGTTGCTGCACCACTGAAAAGCTGGATGAGGTACAATATTACCTGTACTGCACGTCAGTGCTGCACTTAGCTTACCTTCTTGACTTACCAGGCAGTTACGTCTCCTAGTACTTTATGTAGCCAAAGGAGACAGCAGAAAGAATGTTGAAGTCTTGTGGAAGTTGATATTCTATGCGAACATTCATTTTTTACGTGATTTATCTTCTCATAAAAGCAAAACTGTTATGTCTTTGTTTAACCCACAAATTATGATGTGCATTCAGACAACATTACAGTGGGATTTAAATTACCAGTACGAAGATAACTGAAGAGAGTGCTCATCTCACCATGACTGTAAGAAAGTGTTGCTACACCTTTGTCAGCGTATTCTATCACTGAGTTGCTTCCATGCAAGTTTAGATGAAAGTTCCATCAGGGCCTTTCGCTTATTGTACACACTTACACATGCAATTCAGTGCCCTTTATATTGGTCACTGAGCAAGTAATTATAAGGAAAAATGATCTGTAGCGAAAAAAAAGTTTTTTCATCCATTATCAGCGAAGCCAGAGACATCAGAACAGACTCTTTGCCAAAGTCAGCTTTGTTCTTCCTCCTCCTGATGCTTGGATGAGGCCTAATATAGCTCACTGACCCTTCATTGAGTTTACAAGTCTTCCTTCGCTATATTTTCCTATGTTTAATTACATCTCCAAAATCTGTTCCTGTGGGGGTGATCTTCAGCCGTCCAAAGCAGCAGTACTTTGTTTTCCACGATCCTGATACACTAATGAAGATGGCACTCTCTTTGGACAGAGAATGACTTCATTCTTCCTGGTGTGGAAGGAGGGTGCTGCTTCTGGTAGAGAAACTAGACAGTTTCTTTTTGTCAGGCTCTTATATCCCTTTGCTTGGGGGATACAGAAAAGACTTTGCAGGGCACTGAACTCATCTTCAAATCGTCAAATTGCCCACTTGACCAGCCTTGTCACATTGGGCAATGTCAGTTGCTCCATTAGTACAAACATAAAATGGTTCTCTACACAGTGACATCAGTAAAAATTTACAATAGCTGTCACGCATATTAAAAATGTGAATGACAGTAATCGTCAAAAAATGGAAAATCCAGGATGGAATGTAACAATATTATGAAAAGCAAAGTTGCCACTCACCATATATAGTGGAAATGCTAAGTCGCAGATAAACCCAACAAAAAGACTCGCAAATAGTAACAAGGCAGTCACATGTAAGTTTGGCCCAAGAGCATCTGACATACTACAGTCAAAGTTGGTATTAGTCTAATAGTGAAATGAGTGAGCTTAAGACATTACTGTATAGTATAATGTCGATTTTAATGAAATGATTTTGCCACCACCATTTCTGTCTACCTGTACGTCATTGTCACATGTGATGGAAGTACAGCACACACGTTTTAATAATTATCTGATTTCACTTTACTGGATAAGACACAAAGATATTAGGTATGCAGTCAGCTTAGTGGCAATTCATTTCTCCCTTGTGCTTGAAGAGCCATATAAATACTTCTTGGCATTATGATAGTGAAAGATGTTGTACAGAAATGAAATCAAATTTATCGTCAAAGAAAAATATATCCATGCAGTTCTTTCAACAAATTATCCCCTCCTAAAGCTATTGCAAAATCAAGAAGCATTTATACTACTCTAATTTCATCAGTTTGATTTGTCAAAGCAGAACACGAGTCGGGTAAGCATTATCTCTCTCTCTCTCAACCTTTCCAACAAACCTCAACCTCCTCTCATTGTGCACAGACCCAGTCTCTTCCATCTACTCCGTCCACAGCTCATGGTCTAGTGGCTAGCGTTGCTGCCTCTGGATCACGGGGTCCCGGGTTTGATTCCCGGCCGGGTTGGGGATTTTCTCTACCTGGGGACTGGGTGTTTGTGTTGTCCTCATCATTTCATCGTCCTCATTTGTGAGAGTTGCCAGATTGGACAGAGTTAAAAATTGAACTGTGTGAAAACTGGGACTTCGAACGGGCGCTGATGACCGTGCAGTTGAGTGCCCCACAAACCAAACATTATCATCATCCCATCTACTCAATCTCCCACTTCCAGCTCCACTCCCCCCAAAACTTCAAAACTCTAGTCAACACAATCTGGAACCACAACACCCCAATTCAGTAGTTAAGATTTCCACCAAACCTCTCTCTCAATCCGAAACCTCTGTCCTATCCAAAGGCCTCACCTTCAGCCCTACTCCCAGATTCAACCAAACAGCCCTCGTCAGAGATTTACTGTCCTACACTCGTAGTCTCTGCTGGAAATATCACTTTGCCATGAAGAAAAATAATCCTAATCCTACTCCTAATGATCCAACTCCCCAAGACACTATCCACATTGAACCCTGTCTGGAAGAGTTCCATCCTCCGTCACAGTGGGAGAACCTTAGGCCCCCTACAAAACCTTTCATCTGACTCCATCAACCTCCTGACCCCACACCCCGCCCCTCTACCTTCTTCCTAAAATTCACAAACCCAAACATCCCGGCCGCCCCATTGTAGCTGGTTACCAAGCCCCCACAGAACGTATCTCTGCCTACGTAGATCAACACCTTCAACCCATTACATGCAGTCTCCCATCCTTTATCAAAGACACCAACCACTTTCTCAAATGCCTGGAATCCTTACCCAATCTGTTACCACTGGAAACCATCCTTGTAACCATTGACGCCACTTCCTTATACACAAATATCCCGCACGTTCAGGGCCTCACTGCTATGGAGCACTTCCTTTCAAGCCGATCACCTGCCACCCTACCTAAAATCTCTTTCCTCATTACCTTAGCCAGCGTCATCCTAACTCACAACTTCTTCACTTTTGAAGGCCAGACATACTAACAATTAAATGGAACAGCCATGGGTACCAGGATGGCCCCCTTGTACGCTAACCTATTTATTGGTCGCTTAGAGGAAGCCTTCTTGGTTACCTGCCAACTCAAAGTTTGGTACAGATTTATTGATGACATCTTCATGATCTGGACTCACAGTGAAGAACTCCTCCAGAATTTCCTCTCCAACCTCATTCCTTTGGTTCCATCAGATTCACCTGGTCCTGCTCCAAATCCCATGCCACTTTCCTCTACGTTGACCTCCATCTGTCCAATGGCCAGCTTCACACATTCGTCAACATCAAACCCACCAACAAGCAACAGTACCTCCACTATGACAGCTGCCACCCATTCCATGTGAAACGGTCCCTTCCCTACAGCTTAGGTCTTCGTGGCAAACGAATCTGCTCCAGTCCTGAATCCCTGAACCATTACACCAATAACTTGAAAACAGCTTTTGCATCCGCAGCTACCCTCCCGACCTGGTACAGAAGCAAATAACCAGAGCCACTTCCTCATCCCCTCAAACCCAGAACCTCCCACAGAAGAACACCAAAAGTGCCCCACTTGTGACAGGATACTTTCCAGGGCTGGATCAGACACTGAATGTGGCTCTCCAGCAGGGATACGACTTCCTCAAATCCTGCCCTGAAATGAGATGCATCCTTCATGAAATCCTCTACACTCCACCAAGAATGTCTTTCCGCCATCCACCTAACCTTCGTAACCTCTTCGTTCATCCCTACGAAATCCCCAAACCACCTTCCCTACCCTCTGGCTCCTACCCTTGTAACTGCCCCTGGTGTAAAACCTGTCCCATGCTCCCTCCCACCACCACCTACTCCAGTCCTGTAACCCGGAAGGTGTACACGATCAAAGGCAGAGCCGCGTGTGAAAGCACCCACATGATTTACCAAGTGACATGCCTACACTGTGAAGCCTTCTATGTGGGAGTGACCAGCAACAAATTGTCCATTCGCATGAACGGACACAGGCAGACAGTGTTTGTTGGTAATGAGGATCACCCTGTGGCTAAACATGCCTTGGTGCACGGCCAGCACATCTTGGCACAGTGTTACACCGTCCAGGTTATCTGGACACTTCCCACTGACACCAACCTATCAGAACTTCGGAGATGGGAACTTGCCCTTCAAGATATTCTCTCTTCCTGTTACCCACCAGGCCTCAACCTCCACTAATTTCAAGTTGCTGCCCCTCGTACATCACTTGTCATTCAACAACATCTTTGCCTCTGTACTTCCGCCTCGACTGACATCTCTGCCCAACCTCTTTGCCTTTACATGTCTGCCTGTGTCTGTATATGTGCGGATGGATATGTGTGTGTGTATGTGAGTGTATACCTGTCCTTTTTCCCCCTAAGGTAAGTCTTTCCGCTCCCAGGATTGGAATGACTCCTTCCCCTCTCCCTTAAAACCTACATCCTTTCATCTTTCCCTCTCCTTCCCTCTTTCCTGATGAAGCAACCTTGGGTTGCAAAAGCTTGAAATTTGTGTGTGTGTTTGTGTGTTTTTTATTGAATCTATCAACATACCAGCGCTTTCTCGTTTGGTAAGTTAAAGCATCTTTGTATATAGAGGAAACATTCCATGTGGGAAAAATATATCTAAAAACAAAGATGATGTAACTTACCAAACGAAAGCGTTGGGATATATACGATTAAAAAAGTCACCAGATTCATACTGACTACGAACTGCAGGGTAACTTCTCTTGGAAGTAACAGACTCGCCAAAGGGAAATGGCTTGTAGTACATTGCAACACAAGAGGAGGGAGAGTTGGTTAAAATCTCAAAACAGGGGATATGGATCGAGAAAACTACCATACTGCAAGCAATTAACAATTGACAGTATGAAGTTTTCTGATAACAATGGTAAAGAATTCTGTAATACAATAAAAAGAAAGTGTCCACCCTCAAAGATGGCTTACAATTCATTTGTGAGCAAATGATTGTAGAACATGGGTCTTCGAGTTTTTTGTCGTACTATTTCCCTTTCCGTGCTGTAAGCCAAACCTGGCTGCCCTATACATTACCCCCAGAAGTTCAGTCAGTGAGGGCTAGCTACGGGTGTAACATATCAAAGGTTACAGAGATGTGAGCTCGTTAGCTCCACGTGCCTTTTCTTACGTTAAGCTCGGGACATGGTGAGGCATGATGATGCAGCATAGTGTGCCTTGGAGAGTCAATGTCATGGCTTAACTACGGAGATTGCAAAGATGGGACCAACATATGTAACAAAAATTTTTAAAAATTATCCTCAATCTCAAGAGGAGCAGCATGCCAATGGGGTGGATTACTGTTGAGACAAAACAGTCATTACAGGGCGAGCCGTACAAACAGGGCTCTGCTTGGGTGGATTGTATAGATCCCTAGCTGTTCATGGGAACACCTTGGAACCTCACAAACACAAAATCAAATCTCTTGACGGTATGGGTGTGGTGGGACAGTAGAGATCACTAAAACCAACACAAATTAGAGGGCTTCACAGAATAATCCTCTGGAATTGCATCCGGAAGCTGAAAGCTTGGTTATTGTAAGAAAGCCCGACAATGTAAGAATGTTTTCTGTACTGGTAGGTTGTTGCTATAAAGTGTAGTGGATGAAAGATGTACACATTGAAAAACATGACTGTACTTAACAGTAGTGTAAAGATCTACTGTGCCCAAGTTTGTTGCAATTTATGTGCAGATATGAGATAGAAAAATGCAGGCACAGCACAGAAAGTGACTACAGATTTGTACTTTGGACTGGCCATTGAGTGGTCGTGCACGTTGCAGTCCTGCTTTGGGGATGCAGT
This sequence comes from Schistocerca americana, assembly GCF_021461395.2. Lineage (NCBI taxonomy): Eukaryota > Metazoa > Arthropoda > Insecta > Orthoptera > Acrididae > Schistocerca > Schistocerca americana. The sequence continues at coordinate 131,090,812 of NC_060123.1, read as the reverse complement.
GGACTTCAAAGAAGAAAGGGACCCGACGGCAATGGTAGGGCACTAAAAAAAAAAAAAGAAAGAAAGAAAGAATGTTGTTATATAGACTCTATCCTAAGCTATCTCAAATTAAGTATGAACTCACTTTTAGTCAAGCACCGAAGCATCATACATAAAATGTCCTAAAAGCTTTCTTAATTATCAGCTGTTGTGAGTTGTGAACATTTCAATACAGAAGAATTACAGAAACTGTGTTTGGTGATTTTGTAGTGAATTGCTTAAATGCAAGCTCTCTTGGCGCGCTGCAATCGGAAATGAAGTCAACGGTCAATAACGTGGCACTGTATAGCAGAACCACATCATCACGAGAAAACAAGATGGCACCCAAGAAATTCAGGAAAGACTCTGTAAAGACTCGGTATCTTGCAATATATCGATCACTTAAAATCAACCCACAACAAGAAAAAAGCCTAATGTAGAGACTGTGACAGGATGTTTAGTCATTTAATCTGAAATAATTGATTGTGTACGACATTGAATATCATTAGGTGATGGTGTAAAGATGTTGATAAACAATGAAGGTTATTAGTGTGATATAGGCTTAATAAGCTGTATCATAATTTAGATTACATGTCTATCACGACTGTAAGCACAGATTGTAAGTTCTTAGCAGAAATTCTAGTTAAGTTTAAAGCATTAGGAAAACGAGATGAACAAGCAGATAAACTAGATGAGAGTCTAATAAAATGGAGCAATTAGATGAACTACCTCAAAATAATAAAAAAAATAGATGATTTAGCCACAGAAATAGATAAAATTTCCAAATTAGAAGAAACCTTAGCTAATTTACCTAACAAGTTCAAAATGAAAATAGTCGAACATTGTGATACTGTTAAACAGGAAGAGAAAATACGGTTTAAAAATGTAAATGATGACACAGTCAGAGAAATCATCTTTGAGCAGTTACTTAACTATATGTAATCAAATCTCAGAGACTCAAGATAGGTTAGAAATATTAGAACTAAATAAAAAACTTATTGAAATTTCCAGCATTCCAAACACTTTAACTGATTCGGAGAAGCATCTAGAAGAAATAGTAGAGCAAAAAGTGCATGAAAAAGTAGATATCAACAGTGTTATCTCTAATTCCGTGGACAGTACTATTAATAATAAGATTGATTTATTGAAATTATGGATAGAATTAGGAAACACTAAATAGGAAATTAGAAGCAAAATATCTACATCTAACACAGGATTATCAGCACAAGTATTAGAAGAATTACAAATAGGAAATGGAGTTAGTTGTGCTAAGCAGTTTCACAAATTTAAGCCAGAAGGAGAAGTACATTCAATATGTTTATGAGTATTTTCTCGATTTATGCTACAGAACTCAAATATATAGAAACACGTAAGTAAGTTTTTCCCAAAATATGCTGGACCTTTCAAGATAATAGGGATGCTACAGTCCAAAGCAGTATTTGTTATCAGTCCCAAAACAGGCCATGAAAAAGGACTTTATAACTTTGATACAATAAAATTGCTTAAGTCCTCAGGATAATCTGCCCTCTTTGCAGATAGGTGAGGTGATGACCGCTGAGCTCCGAATTAATTGCTTCAGTTCCCCCCCCCCCCCTCCCCCCCCTCCACTTTAGTGTTCTATGAGGCTATTTCTTCCTCTTTAACTATTCTACTGTCTTTCGACTTTCTCCAACTATCTTAGAGATATTGTGCCAACATGAAGGGTATCTGTTAAACAGGTACAAACAGCCCATATTTTGAATACATTAGTTTAGCATAATCTTCATAAGCCATTGCAGGAAGGTAAAGATTTACTATAATTACTGAAGAAAATACTAGAGTACCATAAGATTAGGTACCTTATTTACCCAGTATAAGACGACACCTTATTTTTGGGAGGCTCCTTCAGAAAAATTTTTTTTAAACATATTCTGTCTAAACAAAATTAGAAAATTTTACTGACGAGATATCTGCTTAAAAAGTTAACATCCTACCTGTTCTAAACTTCAGCCATTTATTCATTGTCTACATTGCATACTTGATAGTACAGGAGTAGTAAAATAAAGTAAAAAATTTCTTTTTTTAGCCTTTTATTTGTGTGTGGTAATACCATTTTTAATCATCACTGTCATCACCTTAACAGGGCAGCTGTGGAACTTATTTCTCCAGTGTCACAAATATTTGGCTATTTCTTCCAAATATGTTGTGATTTCTGAAGTTGTGGTTAAGGTGGGATCTGAGAACACAACGCTTCCATATTGATGTGAGAATGTTACATTTCTTGCTTCTAAACATACAGTCTTCCCACCGCTCTCTCTTTAACAACATTGAACCTTTCATTTGTGTCATATGTCACGCTGAGGGTCGACAACATTGCTGCACGAAACACATTAAGTTTGCCACTAGCCCCAGTCTAAACTCTTAGCATCTTCTGCAGAAATGTATTTGTCCAGTTTTAAAGTCTGTCAGATTCCAAGTACAAATGGATTCATCAAACTGTAGTTTAAACATTTTCATTAAAAGCCAAAATACGCTGTACTGTATGGATTCCCATGGTTAGCAGCATGGCCAAATTTGCTGCCCGCCCACCACTCCCCATCCTGCAGTCATCTTACTTGTTAGTTCTCTGCCAAACTGGTATCACTGTCCACCCTCAACCCTTCCATAGCGCTGTGCTGGAGCAGTAGTGAAACACAGACAGACAAACTAAGAGCATATGAACTTTCAGACAAATTCTGTGATTGGATTGAAGAATTCCTAGATGACAGAACGCAGCATTTCATTCTCAATGGAGAGAAGTCTTCCGAAGTAAGAGTGATTTCGGGTGTGCCGTAGGACCGTTGCTATTCACAATATGTATGAATGACCTTGTGGATAACACCGGAAGTTCACTGAGGCTTTTTGCGGATGATGCTGTAGTATATCGAGAGGTTGTAACAATGGAAAATTGTACTGAAATGCATGATGATCTGCAACGAATTGACGCATGGTGCAGGGAATGGCAACTGAATCTCAATGTAAACAAGTGTAATGTGCTGAATACATAGAAAGAAAGATCCTTTATCATTTACTACAATATAGCAGGTCAGCAACTGGAAGCAGTTAATTCCATAAATTATCTGGGAGTAGGCGTTAGGAGTGATTTAAAATGGAATGACCATATAAAATGAATCCTCGGTAAAGCAGATGCCAGACTGAGATTCATTGGAAGAATCCTAAGGCAATGCAGTCCAAAAACAAAGGAAGTAGGTTACAGTACACTGCTTGAATACTGCTCATGGGTGTGAGATCTGTACCAGATACGGTTGATAGAAGAGATAGAGAAGATCCAACGGAGAGCAGCGCGCTTCGTTACAGGATCATGTAGTATTCGCGAAAGCGTTAACGGAGATGATAGATAAACTCCAGTGGAAGACTCTGCAAGAGAGAGATACTCAGTAGCTCGGTACAGGCTTTTGTTGAAGTTTCGAGAACATACCTTCACTGAGGAGTCAAGCAGTATATTGCTCCCTCCTACGTACATCTTGTGAAGAGACCATGAGGATAAAATCAGAGAGATTAGAGCCCACACAGAGGCATACCGACAATCTTTCTTTGTACAAACAATACAAGGCTGGAATAGAAGGGAGAACCGATAGAGGTACTGAAGGTACCCTCCGCCACACACCGTCAGGTGGCTTGCGGAGTATGGATGTAGATGTAGAATATCTTCTAGGGCAGGTAATATGTAATGACAGCAACTAATACATAAATAAAAGATTGCAACAACCATTCAGTGCAATTTTCAAACCTTTGCTCGTCCCGCAATCTAGTGACGTCTGTTCATTCTATCCTGGGCAACTAAAGATACTGGCCTGGTAACTGGAAGCCATATTGTTTGTGACATAGACAGAGTAGATCTGTTGTTCATAAGCCATGTGTCTAAAGATGTACTGCTCAACATGTTGAACTTTGTATTGACTTGTGGATTAAGTACTGTTGTTGTTGTTGTTGTTGTGGTCTTCAGTCCTGAGACTGGTTTGATGCAGCTCTCCATGCTACTCTATCCTGTGCAAGCTTCTTCATCTCCCAGTACCTACTGCAACCTACATCCTTCTGAATCTGCTTAGTGTATTCATCTCTTGGTCTCCCTCTACGATTTTTACCCTCCACGCTGCCCTCCAATACTAAATTGGTGATCCCTTGATGCCTCAGAACATGTCCTACCAACCGATCCCTTCTTCTGGTCAAGTTGTGCCACAAACTTCTCTTCTCCCCAATCCTATTCAATACTTCCTCATTAGTTATGTGATCTACCCATCTAATCTTCAGCATTCTTCTGTAGCACCACATTTCGAAAGCTTCTATTCTCTTCTTGGCCAAACTATTTATCGTCCATGTTTCACTTCCATACATGGCTACACTCCATACAAATACTTTCAGAAATGACTTCCTGACACTTAAATCTATACTCGATGTTAACAAATTTCTCTTCTTCAGAAACGCTTTCCTTGCCATTGCCAGTCTACATTTTATATCCTCTCTACTTCGACCATCATCAGTTATTTTGCTCCCCAAATAGCAAAACTCCTTTACTACTTTAAGTGTCTCATTTCCTAATCTAATTCCCTCAGCATCACCCAACTTAATTCGACTACATTCCATTATCCTTGTTTTGCTTTTGTTGATGTTCATCTTATATCCTCCTTTCAAGACGCTGTCCATTCCATTCAACTGCTCTTCCAAGTCCTTTGCTGTCTCTGACAGAATTACAATGTCATCGGCGAACCTCAAAGTTTTTATTTCTTCTCCATGAATTTTAATACCTACTCCGAATTTTTCTTTTGTTTCCTTTACTGCTTGCTCAATATACAGATTGAACAACATCAGGGAGAGGCTACTACCCTGTCTTACTCCCTTCCCAACCACTGCTTCCCTTTCATGTCCCTCGACTCTTATAACTGCCATCTGGTTTCTGTACAAATTGTAAATAGCCTTTCGCTCCCTGTATTTTACCCCTGCCACCTTTAGAATTTGAAAGAGAGTATTCCAGTCAACATTGTCAAAAGCTTTCTCTAAGTCTACAAATGCTAGAAATGTAGGTTTGCCTTTCCTTAATCTTTCTTCTAAGATAAGTCGTAAGGTCAGTACTGCCTCACGTGTTCCAGTGTTTCTACGGAATCCAAACTGATCTTCCCCGAGGTTGGCTTCTACTAGTTTTTCCATTCGTTTGTAAAGAATTCGTGTTAGTATTTTGCAGTTGTGACTTATTAAACTGATAGTTCGGTAATTTTCACATCTGTCAACACCTGCTTTCTTTGGGATTGGAATTATTATATTCTTCTTGAAGTCTGAGGGTATTTCGCCTGTTTCATACATCTTGCTCACCAGATGGTAGAGTTTTGTCAGGACTGGCTCTCCCAAGGTCGTCAGTAGTTCCAATGGAATGTTGTCTATTCCCGGGGCCTTGTTTCGACTCAGGTCTTTCAGTGCTCTGTCAAACTCTTCACGCAGTATCATATCTCCCATTTCATCTTCATCTACATCCTCTTCCATTTCCATAATATTGTCCTCAAGTACATCGCCCTTGTATAGACCCTCTATATACTCCTTCCACCTTTCTGCTTTCCCTTCTTTGCTTAGAACTGGGTTTCCATCTGAGCTCTTGATATTCATGCAAGTCGTTCTCTTATCTCCAAAGGTGTCTTTAATTTTCCTGTAGGCAGTATCTATCTTACCCCTAGTGAGATAGGCCTCTACATTCTTGCATTTGTCCTCTAGCCATCCCTGCTTAGCCATTTTGCACTTCCTGTCGATCTCATTTTTGAGACGTTTGTATTCCTTTTTGCGTGCTTCATTTACTGCATTTTTATATTAGCTGCTACAATCTTCTTTTAGCAAAGAAAATTTTATGAATTTGCAGTTCTTTGAACAGTAAGTACTTTATAAATGCCAATATAACTACTTTTTGTGACTACTCAATAAGCAGAGAACACTTGTGTTTGAGAGGTTATGCCAAAAGCTGCAAACTAACTAAATGTGTACAAATAAATTTTGAAATGTGTATATCTTCATTGCAAAAGCTACACTAAATTTCTGTTTTCAGATACTGATCCTAGAAATGCCAAGGTGCTCTAGTGTGGCTGGCCGTAAAAGTAATTTCAGATCTCAAAACAAAGCTGTCAACACTCTTTTTGTTACCAAACAATGAGGAACTAAAAAGGAAATGGCCAAGGAAAACTCCCACCATTTTCACAAAGCTAAAGAAACCAGTAATATGCATAAAACATTTTACTGAAGAGTGCATAATCACGATGGAAAAGTTTGTCATTGATGGAGAAATAGACACATTTTAAAGAAGATATCCAAAGCTGAAACCAATGCAATGCCTTCAATTTTTCCAAATTTACCAGAACACTTGACAACAGCTGCACCCTCATGTAGAAGATTATGTGATGTAGTACGTGACAATCTTGAAAAAGCAGTGCAAGAAGTTTGGATGACTGCAGGCAATATGAAAAACAAATCACTATTAAAAATGGGTACAGTACTGCTGTATCAAGTGTGAACAGAAGATAATGCTCTGTTTCATTGATGTCAGTAATGAATTACCAGCTATTTTAGGTTCTGTAACTATTAATATTAATTTAAGGATCCTACTTTCTGTCAACAGATACAAAATTCCCCAGCATAAAGTGCCCACTGAATATAATTCAGTAAAAACCAAGCAAGTTCTTGATAGAATATTGAGATATGTTGCGTTCAATAGTGTCTGGAGGTGACAGTTTAAACAAGTGTTTGATAATTGAAAATATAGTGAAAGTGCTAGACGATAAATTTTCAGGTGATACATGTTCACAGCTGCAGCTGATAAAAATTCAGTTCCTAACAAAAAATGACAACAGTTGTAGATATTTTTGGAATACATTATTGCTGGCCACTTCTCTGTATGTTCATTCATCAGCATACACAGCTATGCACAATAGTGGTTACTTATATTTGCCACAGTTCAGTTTAAATAGTATAAATGTAGATGGGAGTATAGATTATTCAACAGTTAAGACAAAATTTTTAAAAGATCATGAACTTGAGATAAATGTGCTCCTCAATGAAATTTACATTGAGGCTCACTTGATCTTCAAAGGAGGTACAATTTATGGTGACAGTAACACTGATAGCCATGATCTTGCCAAAACAGCTCAGCCTTTCATGATATCCATTTTATTTTCAAAATTTAAAGATAATGTGACATACCAATTAATAATTTAACTGCTGAACAGCTAAGAAATATGTTACAGAAAGAGTTGGGTTAACTTCAGTTTTAGATAATAAAGCAGTAAATCGAAAAGCGTTTGAGTTACTTACTCCAAGTGGTATTTTGCAGCCTCATATGCAGTACTAGGAAGCTGTTCCTAATTTTTAACACAGTACATATACTGAAATGTATCCGTAACAACTGGAGTACTAAATCTGACAGTCTTGAAATTTCCTGGTTTTGACTATTTTGAAGTTGCAGTTACTGCAGACTAAGTATTTAGAATGGATGTACAAGAAGGAAAAGGGTTTGATGGTGAAATACAGTCCTTTAAGGCCTTATCTCCTTCCAATATTCAGGAGCAAAATGCTAACCTTGCATTCAAGATTTTGATGATAGAAATATTGCTGCTTTAAAGGTCTTAGCTTCAAGAGAGACAGATGTTGCAGTCTCTGAACATACTTCATCACCTTTTGTACAAGTAATTTGTAACTGGTGGCACATTGTTAATGTGAAAGGTGCATATGAAGATGAAAGGTTTAATTATCAATACAGGCAGTCTATTAGGGTAAACAGCTTTTTACAGTGAGGTTTTTTAAGAAAAATATCTTTTTGGTTAAAAAAAATTGGAGATAGTGTGTTCATAACTACCTTACTTTGTGCTCTCAAACTTTTCAGGCACTGATCAATACTCTTGACGGGGTTTTACTACTGAGTCCACATGTATGTGAATGTTATAAGCCAGATTATATGTTACTGAGTAAGTTTCAGAATGACAATCTGGAAGGTAGATTAGAAGTTACTGTCAAATGAGTGGGGCAAATTATTCTGTAAGTTACATTCAGATATTTGAGAGAGAAAAGAAATTAAAATTCAAAGATACGGTACTTGGATGCTATCTGCTAAAGAAGTTGAAATATCCATCCCAAATTACTTCATAACAGAATATGACCATCGAAAGTTGACAATTCCCACTGAAACTGCTGTTATGGTGACTAGCCTTGCTTGGTTCGAGCTGAAAGCAGTATTACGATTTGTATTTGGGTAGTTTCATTGGTGATTCACATAAACTTTCTGTCTTGCTTAAAGCTGGAGAGCTGGGTTCTTACTGAGGCTGACTTAAGTGATGTTTGTAAATGTCAGACAACTTTGAAGAACATACTTCCGATCCTGTAAAGTAATGATAAACAATCTCAATAAAAATGTCAATAATTCTGTAAGCAGTAATAAACGTGGCAGGCAGTTAAAGAAACTGAGGACAACATATAATATTTTTGTGTACAATATTTTTTTTGATTTGTTAACTCACTACATCAGTGGAGAAATTCTAACGGTTTCGGCAACAAGAGAAGCAGTGCAAAACTGGATTGCAAACTTCACACTTCTCTTACTACAGTTGACTTACTTGAAATGTTTAGCCGATCCCCTTCTCTGGATATGCAACTGCGTCGATCTCCATTACTTCTTCTCTGAAGAAATAATGCTGGTTAGAGGAACCAAAAAATTACTATCTCTTCAATATCAAATTCTAGTTTTTTAGCTAAATCCTGAAACTGGTTACTATGGGTCTGACTAAAGTCAGTGAACAGTTGGTTTACATGGATAGTCAGGGAATTACTTCATTCATTCTTTAAATCTAATTGCAAACTCTTCACTTCATCATTTAAGGCATTGAACTTAGAATTTCAAACCTCATGCTGTGCTTCTAGTTTTTCACTTAAAGTAGCTCTTAGTTCCTTTCTTATAGCAGCTGAATCCGCCTTCTGTTCATCTAATCTATCATTTGACTGAGTATTTATTGAATCTAACTTAAGACCTAGTTCTTGTCGTAAAGTAGCTGAATTTTCACTCTGTGCATCCAATCTATCATTTAACTGAGTATTCACTGAGTCTAATTTAAGACTTAGTGCTTTAATTAAATTTGCTACCTCAGTCCAGTCTGGCATTTCTTTTGTCACCATCATGGCCGTGGCTGGTTCTGATGTTTTTAGTATTATCCACGTTTTTCTTACTTTTAGATCAAGTTATCAGTAAAAAAAAAAATCACCTCTGAGTCTTATTACTGAACAGTGTCTTTAATTGCACACTCAAGTAATTGTCTTTCGCTCACCCGGCGTAGAGTTTTAGGCTGCATCAGTGAGCAGGTGGGGAATAGCACCAGTGAACAGCACGGGCGCCAGCAGCGTCAAAGGTTGGTTTCAGCGTCGGTGTCAATGAATGGATTTGTAGTCAGCACTGGTGAGCAGCACCTGGTGCCGTTGGCGTCGGTTGCTGGTTATAGAGTCCACGCCCTCGCGATGTGTGTGAGGGCTGCTTACTCTCCGCACTGGATCTTCATCGTCAAACAGATCTCGTCGTAACTCTTCTTAGTCTAAACTGTTGAGATTTTCCTTGCATCTTTTCTTGTATGGTATTTATTGATTTTCAGCCCTTTTTACCATTTATGCAGAATCCAACTCTGTGAAACAATTTCCTTGTCATGTTACCATTGGTTGCTATAGCAACTCACAATATCTTTTTATCTTGATTTTGTTTGGAAATTCCTCTTTCTTAGAGTCCTGATCATGTCAGTCGCTACGTTCTAACGGTTTCTGACGATAGAATGTGTGGAGTAAATATACAAGCTTCATGTTTTCACCAATTAACGATGTATTGGATTATGCAGAATAGCATTCTCGCATTTCACATGTAAATATTTCTGTCTTCTCGTATTTCACTCATATTTCGAGCTTTTAACCCATTTGACACAATTACATATAATCACAACTGCCTGGTTTTAACAACCAAATAATTTATAGACGTCCCATGTATCTTGCTTCATTCAGAGATAAGACGTGAAGTTATTTAAAAGTCTATAGGCAAATGTTCATTTTTCTTTTGTTTCAACAATCACAGTCACTAACACAGCAAAGAATAGCATTTAATTACTCCGTTTTCTCTTACACAGCATCCGTGGCTCTTGCAGCAAACACTTGTCGGTGCCTTTCAACTGCCGCGCTTATCATCTTCTCATTACAAACTTCCAACCTGCACACAGAAACAGGCAGCGCAGTAGATACGTTTCCGCTCTCTTACTTACTTTTAAAATACCGGGTGTTCAAGACGGTGGAAGGCCAAGTGTCTCTAGAATTTACACCGAAATTCTCGAGTCACTACAAAGTGTCTACTGTTAATTAATGTGTGACAAAATAAATACAATTTTCTAACACACATTCACCACAAAATGAATTTTGTAGTTAGTAAGATAATGTTTAACACACAACGTGGAACAATGTCTATGACAGTTGTAAATAATGTATTCTACTACTTTAAAAATCATGGAATGTGTAGTTTTTCAATAAATTACTATGTAAATACTAAATACATTTCTTTGAAAAAATAATTAATTTCCCCTTGTCCTTTACAATAAGTTTTCAACTCTAATTTTGATGAAGTGTCTGCCAAGGAAAGACAGAGGATTCCACTTTAAGGATTGTATGTTTGACTTGTACAGTTTTTGGAGGTAGTTCATTTAATATTTGTATCTGAACACTCAGTTCCTCAATGTATGAGGAGGTGAGACAGAATTGAAGTACAATGTTTCATGTTAAATATGCTGTAGTCTGATATAAAACAAAAACCATTTATAATCATATGTATATGACGATTTTTTTGCACTTTTATCGTGTTATCTAACATACGCTCCCACCCTCACTCTCTCTCACCCTTCCATAACTACGAAACGTTGTTTGTGAAAATTAAATGGTGAGACTGAATGACATTATTTGATAAACAAAATGCATCAGTAAAGTGTAAAACAGTTATTTATGAGCATCATTGTGAGTTAGTTTCACACCTTTTCTTTTTATAAAAAGTTGAAACAGTACAGTGTGTTGTTAAACTGTATTAATCAAACTCTTTTGAGGCCAAAGATTTGAAGTAATTTAAAAATAATAGTATTACTAAGATTAGTATTCTTTTAGTATCAAGAGAAAATAATAATGAACAAACGGTAACATCATTTGCAATTTTGTGAAGCAGAAATGGCAAATAAGCGGGATCTGTGCATGCAAAGCTGGGTGACTAGAGCGCTGTGTTTTGGTTGTAGCACTACAAAGCTGACGTCGTCAGAGTGCACCCAGGCCAGTATCTTTAGTCAGCCGTGGTACTATCTTCACAATAGGTCTTTCCCTTGTAATTATTTTTGTGATGACAATTCCAGTCAGTTTAATGTTATTTATTTCATTTGTCCTACCCTCATGAACCATGGACCTTGACGTTGGTGGGGACGCTTGCGTGCCTCAGCGATACAGATGGCCATACTGTAGGTGCAACCACAACAGAGGGGTATCTGTTGAGAGGCCAGACAAATGTGTGGTTCCTGAAGAGGGGCAGCAGCCTTTTCAGTAGTTGCAGGGGCAGTCTGGATGATTGACTGAACTGGCCTTGTAACACTAACCAAAACGGCCTTGCTGTGCTGGTACTGCGAACGGCTGAAAGCAAGGGGAAACTACAGCCGTAATTTTTCCCGAGGGCATGCAGCTTTACTGTATGGTTAAATGATGATGGTGTCTTCTTGTGTAAAATAGTCCCCTCATTTGGATATCCGGGCGGGGACTACTCAAGAGGACGTCATAATCAGGAGAAAGAAAACTGATGTTCTACGGATCAGAGCGTGGAATGTCAGACCCCTTAATCGGGCAGGTAGGTTAGAAAATTTAAAATGGAAAATGGATAGGTTAAAGTTAGATATAGTGGGAATTAGTGAAGTTCGGTGGCAGGAGGAACAAGACTTTTGGTCAGGTGAATACAGAATTATAAATACAAAATCAAATAGAGGTAATGCGGGAGTAGGTTTAATAATGAATAAAAAAATAGGAGTGCGGGTAAGCTACTACAAACAGCATAGTGAACTCATTATTGTGGCCAAGATGGACACGAAGCCCATGCCTACAGCAGTAGTACAAGTTTATATGTCAACTAACTCTGCAGATGATGATGAAATGTATGATGAGATAAAAGAAATTATTCAGGTAGTGAAGGGAGACGAAAATTTAATAGTCATGGGTGACTGGAATTCGAGAGTAGGAAAAGGGAGAGAAGGAAACATAGTGGGTGAATATGGATTGGGGGAGAGAAATGAAAGAGGAAACCGTCTGGTAGAATTTTGCACAGAGCATAACTTAATCGTAGCTAACACTTGGTTCAAGAATCATAAAAGAAGCTTGTGGAAGAATCCTCGAGATACTAGAAGGTATCAGATAGACTATATAATGGTAAGACAGAGATTTAGGAACCAGGTTTTAAATTGTAAGACATTTCCAGGGGCAGATGTGGACTCTGACCACAATCTATTGGTTATGAACTGTAGATTAAAACTGAAGAAACTGCAAAAAGGTGGCAATTTAAGGAGGTGGGACCTGGATAAACTGACTAAAGCAGGGGTTGTACAGAGTTTCAGGGAGAGCATAAGGGAACAATTGTCAGGAATGGGGGAAAGAAATACAGTAGAAGAAGAATGGGTAGCTCTGAGGGATGAAGTAGTGAAGGCAGCAGAGGATCAAGTAGGTAAAAAGACAAGGGCTAGTAGAAATCCTTAGGTAACAGAAGAAATATTGAATTTAATTGATGAAAGGAGAAAATATAAAAATGCAGTAAATGAAGCTGGTAAAAAGGAATACAAATGTCTGAAAAATGAGATCGACAGGAAGTGCAAAATGGCTAAGCAGGGATGGATAGAGGACAAATGTAAGGATGTAGAGGCTTATCTCATTAGGGGTAAGATAGATACTGCCTACAGGAGAATTAAAGAGACCTTTGGAGAAAAGAGAACGACTTGTATGAATATCAAGAGCTCAGATGGAAACCCAGTTCTAAGCAAAGAAGGGAAAGCAGAAAGGTGGAAGGAGTATACAGAGGGTCTATACAAGGGCGATGTGTACTTGAGGACAATATTATGGAAATGGAAGAGGATGTAGATGAAGATGAAATGGGAGATACGATACTGCGTGAAGAGTTTGACAGAGCACTGAAAGACCTGAGTCGAAACAAGGTCCCGGGAGTAGACAACATTCCATTAGAACTACTGACGGCCTTGGGAGAGCCAGTCCTGACAAAACTCTACCATCTGGTGAGCAAGATGTATGAGACAGGTGAAATACCCTCAGACTTCAAGAAGAATATAATAATCCCAATCCCAAAGAAAGCAGGTGTTGACAGATGTGGAAAATTACCGAACTATCAGTTTAATAAGCCACAGCTGCAAAATACTAACGCGAATTCTTTACAGACGAATGGAAAAACTGATAGAAGCCGACCTCAGGGAAGATCAGTTTGGATTCCGTAGAAATGTTGGAACACGTGAGGCAATACTGATCCTACAACTTATCTTAGAAGAAAGATTAAGGAAAGGCAAACCTACGTTTCTAGCATTTGTAGACTTAGAGAAAGCTTTTGACAATGTTGATTGGAATACTCTCTTTCAAATTCTGAAGGTGGCAGGGGTAAAATACAGCAAGCGAAAGGCTATTTACAATTTGTACAGAAACCAGATGGCAGAGTCGAGGGGCATGAAAGGGAAGCAGTGGTTGGGAAAGGAGTGAGACAGGGTTGTAGCCTATCCCCGATGTTATTCATTCTGTATATTGAGCAAGCAATAAAGGAAACAAAAGACAAGTTCGGAGTAGGTATTAAAATCCATGGAGAAGAAATAAAAACTTTGAGGTTCGCCGATGACATCGTAATTCTGTCAGAGACAGCAAAGGACTTGGAAGAGCAGTTGAACAGAATGGACAGTGTCTTGAAAGGAGGGTATAAGATGAACATCAACAAAAGCAAAACGAGGATAATGGAATGTAGTCGAATTAAGTTGGGTGATGCTGAGGGAATTAGATTAGGAAATGAGACACTTAAAGTAGTAAAGGAGTTTTGCTATTTGGGGAGCAAAATAACTGATGATGGTCGAAGTAGAAGGGATATAAAATGTAGACTGGCAATGGCAAGGAAAGCGTTTCTGAAGAAGAGAAATTTGTTAACATCTAGTATAGATTTAAGTGTCAGGAAGTCGTTTCTGAAAGTATTTGTGTGGAGTGTAGCCATGTATGGAAGTGGAACATGGATGATAAATAGTTTAGACAAGAAGAGAATAGAAGCTTTTGAAATGTGGTGCTACAGAAGAATGCTGAAGATTAGATGGGTAGATCACATAACTAATGAGGAGGTATTGAACAGAATTGGGGAGAAGAGGAGTTTGCGGCACAACTTGACAAGAAGAAGGAACCGGTTGGTAGGCATGTCCTGAGGCATCAATGGATCACAATTTTAGCATTGGATGGTAGCATGGAGGGTAAAAATCGTAGAGGGAGACCAAGAGATGAATACACTAAGCATATTCAGAAGGATGTAGGTTGCAGTAAGTACTGGGAGATGAAGAGGCTTGCACAGGATAGAGTAGCATGGAGAGCTGCATCAAACCAGTCTCAGGACTGAAGACAACAACAACAACGGTTCATTTGTTGGACATTTAATTCTTGATTAATTTTTTTTTCTCATTTCATCTGAACGTCACCACCTTGTTCTGAGGCTGATTGCAAATTTGTGACATTTTTGCCCTGTATTCCAGTATTCTCATTTACAACCCCCTTTGTAGTTCAATAAGGTTCTCATAACCAAATATAATACTGACTTTGGTTCAGAATCAAGTAATCGGTTTTGAAGGACAAAATTTTCGTCTTTGAATGTTACCTTTACATACACTATATATACACTATCAAGACATGAATGACAACTTTCGTTGCAAACCTGTTTAAATACAACGAAAGTTTGTAATTTGATGGAATTTAGTGCTGTTTCCTCCTGTATAGCACTGTTTCTAAGTGTGCTCGCCTTCGGAATCTTCAAAATAAATTTATACGAAACCTAAATAGCCAAAAGCTTTGTCTATAAATGTAAGACAATAATGTAAAACTTTGACCTCAGCAGCAATAGTTTAATCTGTGAATATCAGATGACCCCAATTTCTCAAATGACAGATTTGGAAAAAACTGTCAGGTAAATATGGTATTTATTTGCACAATATTTTTAAAAATGATCTAAATACTTTTATATACTTTGTATGTGAGATTTTGTCTTTTTTATCCTCCACATAAACAATATGCAGATGTTACTATTGCTGTAATCCTTCTTTTATCTGGCCATATACTGGTAATGACACTGGTTTATACAGGCAAAACCAGAGGTCATGACAGACATTGTTTTCTCCAGTAAGTTAAATGGCTGTAGATTATATTAGTGACATCATGTGAATGGATAAGATCACTATGCTGAGGAGAAATCTTCAATATGAGACACGGTAAAAACCATATGGTCAGAGACTAGGTATATGATTGTAAGCATGAAAGTGGAATGTATCCAGATTTGTAGAGAGGTATGACGATGAGAGTGTAAGTTTACCGAGGAAAAAAGGCACCTGTACCTGAGCTCAGGTGAATCCAAAGAAAGACGGACCTGAACCAGTTTGGTACGAAAGAGAGGGTAGCTTTACCTATGAAACAGGGAACCTACACCTCAGGTCAGGTGGGTCCGAAGGAGGATGGACCTGGAACTTCCTTTTAAAAAAATAAATAAATGCATACACAATGAAGGAGCACTTACCTTGTGAAAGCAATACAGCATGTTCAGTGTATCTGTATAGAGACTTAGGTGAGAATGCAGTGAATATAAAAATACAAAACTGGGAAAGTAAAGTAAATGGAAACTGGAAAGTATTCTCCAAAATAGTTTAAGCATATGACTTACTGGGACTTGATTGATTCCTCAGACTTTTCCCTTTTGCTTACAAGTTGAACGAGAGCAACTCCGAGATTCATAAAGGTGGAAATTAAGGTAACATGAAATGCCGTAAATAGCATGCTAAATTTAGCATCTCATGTTAATTAAACAAACCATGTTATTAAAATAATGATCTTAAAAAAGTATAGTGTAAAGTTGGACAAAAAGTGTATATGAAAGAGAAACTGCCTCTTGTTTAATTTAACTTTATCGTCTTTCTGCAAAAAAAAAAAGAAAAGAAAAGAAAGAAAGAAATCTTTACATGGTCAGAGAGCAAATGGGTTTTAAATCATGGTGATTGATATAAGAAATCAGTCTTAAATGGCTTACCGAGGCAAATAGGGCTATGCTTGGGTGGATTGTATAGATCTCTAGCTGTTCATGGGAACACTTTGGAACCTCACACACACAAAAAAAATCTCTCAATGGTATGTGTGCGGTGGGGCAGTAGACATCACCAAAACCAACACAAATTAAGAGGCTTCACAGAATAGTCCTCTGAAGTTGCATTAAGAAGCTGAAATCTTGGTTATTGTAAAAAAGCTCGACAGTGTAAGAATGTCTTCTGTAGTGGTACGTTGCTGCTATAAAGCATAGCAACACATCTCATTTTCATTTCACTACACCAATGAAATATGTGAATGTGAAAAATGTGACTTTAATTAGCAGCAGCGTAAAGAACATCTACTGTGACCAGGTTTGTTGCAATTTATGTGCAAATATCAAATAGAAAAATGTGGGCACAGCATAGAAAGTGACTACAGATTTGTAATTAGGACTGGCCAGTGAATGGTCATGTGCTCTTTGCAGTTGTGCTTTAGGGGTGTTGTGGACTCCAAAGAAGAAAGGGTCCTGACAACAATAGTCGAGCACTAAAGAAAAATGAATGTTGCTATATATATAAAACAATTTTGCAATAGAATGCTTGTGATGAAACTGCTATGATCACACCACCATAGGTGGGAAGGCAACAGGGGGCAAATACAGGAAAGACACTCACCAATCAAGGTCAGTGTGTTCAAAGCCAAAATACACTGCCTGACAAAAAAAGTGAAGCATCCAGATAACATGAATAAATGTTTCACACAGTTATTGCCACATCAAAAGACAAGGTCAGATGTCAAGGTAACTTCATACATTTACACACCGTTGCCTGGTATGTACATACTTAAGAGTTGCAGTTACCTGTGACAGGCAGGCAGGACAACCCCAATGCCCATTACCTTTGTACCTGTTTATTGTTGTTACCAGGCGTGGTAGGGTATATAAGTGCTGCGAACAGTATCAAATGTTGATTACTACGAAGGACACAAAGGTGCCGCACTCTCATCTGAGACACAACAGAAACAGCTGAGTTTGGAGTGATGCCGTGACCAGGAAGTGTGGACTGCTAATGAATGTCATCACACTGTGGTCAGCAATGAAGCATTCGTGTGTGTGTGTGGCCTGCAGACAGTGTCTCAGTGTAAAATGTGAACTCATATTATTAAGTATTGAAGTTGTGACTGTATCTCAAACAATGGAAAAGCCAGGATGGAATGTAACAATATTGTGAAAAGGAAAGCTTCCACACACCATATAGTGGAGATGCTGAATTGCAGATAGGCACAACAAAAAGACTTTCACAAATATAGCTTTCAGCCAGTAAGGCCTTCGTCAAAATTAGACGACAAACGCACACATACACAATCACGCAAACGTAACTCACACATACAACTGTAGTCACAGAAGACTGCACTCATGTGCGTGATCACAGCTTGCTTTTCAGTTTACAAACAGACTATACCTTCCCAAAATATCATGTTCAGCTCTTTCATGCAAGTAGACAAAACAACCTCACTGAGCCTGAGAATAGTGGAGCTACTTTCAATTTATTGAGTGATTTGCAGTTGTTATGTGAGCTTTTATGTAAAATTGCATTCCTATAAACAACGGGTGAGAAGTGCTTAATTTGTAATTTTACTGTTGTCGGTGACCTATGTAGTTTTGGTGGGAAAGGGACTGAACTGGTAAATGTGATATCTTCAGTCACTGACTGTATATTGTAAAGCGATTTAATCATGTTGTAGTCACGGTGGTGGATTAGTGAATGACCAGGTAGTTACTGCTCTTCTCTCAACATTAATTGTGTTACCGACAGGCTGCACAAACCTCTACAATTCAGGAATTCCTGGCACTTGTAGAGTGAGCTGCACTGAGCAAAGTCACTTATCACACATCCACAGTGTATGTATCAAGTGTAGTGTCAAACGTGTCTGATAGAATAGGACTGAACACATTTATATCTGCAACAGTAATCTGCTGTAATCCATTGCTTGGTTATGCTGAAATATCTGAAGTTCCATAAACCTAGGTGATCTACTGCTTTTACAGAGGGAGCCAATTTAAGTCTCTGGGCTTCTTCAGATGCTGGGAGAGATGAAGATGGGGTGAGGCAATTTAAGTCTCTGGGCTTCTTCAGATGTTGGGAGAGCTGAAGATGGGGTGAGGCATTTGATAGCCTCAGCATGCAAAAAGAATACCAGCCATTAATAGTGGAAAAAAATTCAATCGACATAGTCGTATACATATCGACTATGTGTTACACTTGGGGTGGGGGTGTGGTAAACTGTTGACAGCCCCAGCTGTTGAGCTTTGTTTTATATTAGCTTATTTAACAACTGCAAATAAATACTCACTCAATGAACAGAAAATAACTCCACTGTATAAACAAGAGGTCAGTGAAGTTATTTTATCTACTCACATGAGTGAACTGGGCAGGAAGTTCTGGGCAGGTATAGTCTGCCTGTAAACTGAAAAATGAACAGCAGTCATGGTGGGGGTAGTTGTCTTTCCCAGAAGAATGCTACAGCAGCCATGCAGGATCACTGAGAATCAATTTCCCCTCTAGCACTGTAGAACAGTGAGCGCAGATTTACATAGTATCTGTTCATATGCTTTTCTTGCATTAGTATTATAACTCCACTTTGCAAATCATATCTATATTGAATGTAGAGTTAACACACTATGTGGAAAATAAACGCCAATCTGCAAGTGTCTGCACACTGTACCGCCATTGATTCATAACGCGAGCTGCGGAAGGGTCGACTTAATGTTGTGAAGTACCTAGTAGTTTCTTTTTGTGACATAGTGCGGTAGAAATTAGGGAATTACCTGCTTGTTCTTCAGTTTACAGACCTGTAATGATGGAACTTTAGGACCATGATCCAGTAACCTACTTTCCCTCACGCTTCTAACTTCAACCCTGCCCAACCCCCCCACCCCTTTTTCACCCTGTTACACCTCCAGAACACAATTCATCCTTTAACATGGTTTCCCTGAACTTAGATGGAGTACACACATTTAATATTTGTTCTTAACCCACTTCACTTAACATAAATATTATGCCATTAAAATACTGTTTTTAATAATATGTGATTTTTCCGTCCCTTGCAACATGGAGCAGTACTCATGGTCCTAGGGAAAAAATGAATAGGACCTTTCTTGTACGAAATTTAATTTAGTTTAATTTTGTACTGGAAAACATTTCTGTTCAATGCCACATTTTTCGAGATAATTACGAAAAACATAAAAATGTGACCTCTAAAAAGAACCCTCATCTCTGCACTCACACCCCGCTGATCAGGATTTTTCGTATGTTGTTCATTACACTCCCCCCTTCACTCTACAAAAGTTTGTGACTATACAAATTTTTCCCCTAATTTTCCTTTGCTGACTGAACTATGTGTGGGAACTCTTGTTTTGAGGAATTCCACAAATTAAAAAACCTATAATTACTATTAGTAACAAAAGAAATTTTATTTTCCAAAGATAAAAAATGAACATATTTTAGTTTTTCTACAAGCCAATGAGACCACAGTAACAGAATTATACCAATATCTCTTTCGAAAATTAAAAAAAAAAAAGCTAATGAACACACAATTTTTAAATTGTTTTTGAATATGGTAATTCTTTCCAATAATTTGTCAGTAATGGGATTACACAAAAAAGTTATGCAGAATCCTCATTCACGGGAGAGACAACGTGGCAGGACTAGACAGAATTGGGAACTACCTCTTCCTTGACAAAAAGACTTTAATTTTTCTGAATCCTACGGTTAAGATTTCGTGTTGCAAGAACACACATTTCCAGAGAAAGGCATATTTTATGAATCAGCAGTACACATTTGTTTTCTGCAAGAAAATGCTTGTACTAATATTTATTGTATGTCCCTTCAGACTAGTGACTGTCACTGCCTGACTTCGTAAATCAAATTAAAAAAAAAAAAAAAGACTGATGACACAGCATTATCAGTTCCACCACATAGTATTCAGCCATGTGAACATTTTTTTTTTTTTTTTTTAATTCCCTCTCCGTACATTACTTAATGTTCTCCAATTTCTCAGCTATATTAACTACTCACCTTACACTAACAAATACTGCTGAAAAAGTAATTTCAATTTTTCCCTGCTTTCATATCTTATGTTTAACTTACATCCCTTTGCTGATAACTACTGACTTGAAATCAAGAACTGTAATTTATTACCAACACCTTCATAACCATTATGCTGTATTTTTTTCAACTGATTTATGTAATCATCTGGTAATCCACTTTCAATTGCTCCTTGTATGACAACATCCAAATAAAGTGCAGATGGCAGCCTGTTTTCAGGAATGATATCTCCTTCAGATATCTTTGTTGGCGTATCACAAAGCTGATATGAGCGACAATTTACAAATTCTCCTGAGGGCTTCTCCACATCAACTTGCATGGGAAAATAAAATCCATCGTTTACACCTTCTTGCCTGAAAACAGAAAAAAAAAAAATGAATGACACAACTGAGGGAATTAGCAAATGATATATGTATAGTAATTAAACTGAAAGCATTGTTAATTTTCAAAGTTTACACATAAAATTTATTCAATTGTGGAGATTGTGTTCATCTACTGATGACACCTCATAAAGCAAGGAGTAAGACTATCTTGTACAGGAGTAAATATTAAGCAATTATCTGATAACCAGACCATGAGTTTTAGCATCATATGGAAAAAATACAAAGAAAATTAAAAGAACTATATCAGCATTCCTCCTACAGGCATGTCATAAATTACTTAGTTGAAACAGGTGTTTGGCGAGTGTTAGTGTTTAAAAACACTCTTTGTGCAGAGTTGTACACAAATTTTTATTCATGGCTGTGATGTCAATCAGTCACATTTAGCTGCTTATTCTGCAAAACAAGATTCTGTGAACGTGCTTATATTTTGTGGAGAGACATATTCATGGTAGGTACTGATAAAATGGGCCACATAAATCAAGAAAAAGAATGACACATGCAGCAGAATGCTCCATGTCAATATCTTGCATCACCCTGAAGCACCATCAACAATTAACCACTGTAAATAAAGAGGCAACAAGGATTCTAGTATTTGAAGACAAAGTGATTTAAAATGGAATAACCATGTTGAATAAATCAATTACAAGCTGAGTGCACAGTTAACTTTCAACAGTTCACGATTGTGCATAGGCAAGTGCTTGCTATGAATATTTTAATGTGCATCTGAAATAGGGCTTAACATCCTGGGGAAATTCTACAGCAGCTCACAGGTCATTCGCAACCCAAAACTGAAACTTAAATCATTATAGGGAATAGTTGTGTGAACCATTACTACCATTAGCATGCATTTACATTACATTATATTGACACACTAATTCTTTTGCGTAGAACTGTTATGGGAATGGTGGCAGTACATGAAAAAAAATTGTTGCATACTCAATCACAATACACGATTAAAAGGAAGAATGGTGTGTCCAACGTATAAATTATCTGACAAATCTGTTTGAGAATATCTACACTACTACTGCTTAAGTGAATATTTAGTATACGTACATATGAATATATTATTTCTCTTTGTAAAATTGCACGGCATAACATCTAGCAGGTAAATTTACATAAAAAACGCTGGCCCCAATGTTGTACCGTGGTGGGTAGCGCATTACTCGTTTCAGTCGTTGAGAAATTATACTTCATGCGTCTCTCTATATGGTGTGATAATGAGAAATTTTTATAATTCTTGCAATAAAGATTTCTTTTTTATAACAATATTGGGAATCTGACACAATTTGTTCTTTTTCTCAAGAAATCTATTACACGAATTTGCACCGCTGAATCACTAGTTCAGAAATACTAGTTCACTACAGTTTCGCATTACCGTAATTCTCAGATTGCTTTTGCAAACACTAACTGTATTTTAAAATTATTGACCTGTCTAAATCCGCCAAATTTGATTTATCAATTTCCCACACCGCTCCCCATACGTGTTTGCCCTGTTCTGGCACTAGCGTTGCTACTGCACCTCTCCATCTCTCGGCCCACGTTCCGAAATCCAGTCGGAAATCCTGCAAAAAGGCAATGCAGTACTAACAATTTTCCTAAATCCTTCTTTAACTGTACCTCGCTTTCCAGATTTTCGGCAAGCTGATGTGTCAATAGTTCTCCCATAATTTTAACTTTTTCCGATTTACCTTAAGCTTTGCTGCTGATATCCTTATTGCTGATGGATTGTTTATGTGAATCCTTTTTGCTAGCAAATTACTTCCGTATGCAAAATAAAAGAATTTTCCGCCCATTACTGCTTATTTAAGCGCATATAGTGTAAGTGACTTTAAGCACTAACGTGGTATTTTCCAGCAGAATTTATTTTGCTAAACATTAACCCACGACGCTCGCAAAAGCGACTTAACAGTCAAACACAGTTCCTTTGCCCACAACCTACTCGTGATCACGACACATACAATTAAGTACGTGGAGTGCTGTAGTCATACGACATTGTCATACACACGCTACTTCGCCATACGGTAGAAACCTCTCTGGGAATGGGAAGGATGGGCTAAACTGCGATTCCCCGATATCAGTGACTTCTGTAACTGCTGCTTTTCAGTAATTGTCATTCTGAACTGCGATTTGTCGCAGTGAAGAGTCGCAGTTAACGAATTCACAACTTGTATCCCTCCGCTATTTCTGCTACACCTGCGATTTCTGTTACTTCTGCGATTTATGGGCTTACGCGATTTATCACTGTGGATGCCACATTGTCATTAGGCGCAAGTAAGAAGTAAACTGTGTCAATGCAATCGATAAATGTTCGCGCCTGTATATACGATTATTTATGATGGCCTAATGTAACGTTTCAGCTGACAAAAGGTTACCTGAAATGGTATTATTAATATTTCCAACGATTCTTGCTCAGTTGTTACGTGGTATACGAAAGAAACGTTTGCCCACAGACAAAATTTAATATTACAAAAAACAGTCAGTATTAAGAATGTTTTACGTATGTTATTCCTGTGACTTAAGTTTTACATTAATGAAACAAGGGTGAAAATATTGATAGTGTTATGTTGAGAATCATAACATAAATACCACACAGTATCATAGAAGTTCAAGTTTAGAATACGGAGTCTAACCACGTCGATATGTTCACAAGTATCTGAACAACACTGTCAGTCACTCTATATAGCAATAATGCAAAATATCAGTGACAACGAACTGGAAAAGTTGCCACAGCGACTTTCAGACAACAGATAGATAATAATTATTAATAATGGTATGTGATGGGTTTATACAAACTTTGCGCGCTTAACAATGGGTTTTTGCGTAAGGTCCGTTTATTGTAAATTTACTGTGATTTTATGGTAAATATCGGACTTCGTAATTTGAATAATTCCAAAGCTTTGGTTCGTAGTGGACCTTGATATAAATTGTAACACAAAACCTTTAGCCTTGCCAAGATGCAGTTTAATTGGAACAATAGCTTGCAACATAAATGAAACACAAGATTAAATAATATCACTGTATTTACAAAATATTATACTAAATTGAATAACACAGACACATTAATTCTGTTGCTGTGAGCAGCTATGAGTACGCCTAATGAGATTGCGTTTTAATATATAATTATCTGCAGCGATGGCAGATATGCCTCCCGTCAGGACGGCTTCCAGATTAAAAAATGTGCGATCTTCTCAGCAAGACAACTGAACTGCGTAATTGTTCTATTGTTTCAGCGGTTGCACAGCACATTCGATACAACCACTTCTACTAATTAATATCTTATGTAATTTTTTATTTATATTCTGAACTTATATCTACGTTTTTGCTATATATCCACGCCTGTTCTACAAGTGTGCCTTTAAAATTCCCACAAGTATTATTAGTTGTATAATGTGAATTATATTATTAGTAATTAGTAGCAGTATAAAAGTTTAGTAATCCTCATGATTTTCCGGAAGCAGTTCCCATTTCGATTACTGTCTGCTCTATGTACCCATCCACGTCTAGAAGAGAGAATCGTCAAGATTCAAAACGACCCTTGAAGAATTCTCAGAGCCATAATTGATAAAATGAGTATTGGTACAGTGTGTCATTATGTGATTTGAAAGGGATAATAAATTAATATTTACTAACTTGTGAGTGAATTAAGATAATGGCAATTCTGATCTTTCATCCCATACCCCAGAATTTTCTGCCATGTATTTAGTGATAAAGACTTGCTAGAGTGTGATACTGATCCGTCCATCTCTCCCACCTTGAATGTCGGTTGTGATGACTGTGAGTTAACGAGCATGTCGTTCTCATTTAAATATATGGACAAAAGAGACAGCCTTCCAGGAGTTGTGAAACGAATCCTGCAGTCCAGGACCGTGTGCCACAAAGAGCGCAGATTCGCCATGAGATGAGGAAACTCACAGGCATCTATTGTGCTGAATGAGGTAAGGCTGATCAATCCTAAGCACTGTAGTGTGCGAGTGAGACAGACGAGAACCTACATCATAGGGAAACCTTTAGGAGCTGTTTTTGTCCAGGGAGGCGTAGCAGTGTTAAATATGGTGGACATAAGCTCGGCCATAAAGGGAAACATTTACGAAAACTATTTAATCCTGTAGTAATTCAGGGAATCAAGCCACAGTAATTTTAATCTACCGTTTTTCTTAAATTTTCATGGCGATCCCAATAAAACTTGAATATTGATCATATCTATTATAGTTTAGGTTTACTGTTAAAGTGAAATTAACAAGTTTTATAACAAAGACCTGAATGCTAAAATCTCAATTTAACATTTATTATGTAATGGATATTATTATTCGTTTATTTAGGATGTGACAGTGGTCAGGCTTTGATTATTTAAATATGTTAAAATGTAAAATAATGTAGAATAAGCTGTAGCCAATCAAATGGACGGCTGCAGGGAAGGGAACTGTACTAATCAGTTGAGCGACGATCTTCAGCACATGAGAGATGCGGCCAGAGACGGGCAGAGGGACAGTGTTGGCGGAGACGTGAAAGCAGATGATCGGTTTTTAGGTAGCTAGGAAGTGAAACGAATTAGAAAATTTCGCGTTGTATTGTATCGCAGGACTTAGTCTCGGAGTGGTGAGCAGCTGTGCGCCTTGTGTGAACTCTAACTTTTCACGTAGATAACAAGGGGGAGCATTGGACTTGTATTTCGCGATTTGTGAATGATCGAACTGTGTATATGACGATTTTTTTGCACTGTTATCGTGTTATCTAACATACGCTCCCACCCTTGCTCTCTCTCACCCTTCCATAGCTATAAAACGTTGTTTGTGAAAATCTGCATGTGTCAAGAAATCAAATGGTGAGACTGAATGACATTATTTGATAAACAAAATGCAACTGTGTCAAATGGGTATGCTCTCGAGTGCAACAGTAACTCTAAATACTTGCTGACCAATCCAGCAGTCCTGAAATGTTTGTGCCAGATGTATGTAGTATTTCTAGAAATGAAAAAAGAAGGAAAAAAACATAAAATGAAGGTGTTATGTGGAGTGTTGGATATTTTATAATCATTATTATTATTATTATTTATTTGTATAACATTTTTTAGCAAACCCTTACTCTGTTTTAGCTAAGTAATCCTAAATATTGCATAATAGATACTTTTTAGCTGCCTTTTTAAATAAGTGTATTTTTGCAATTTCTTTAACCCCTTTTGGTAATTTATTGTACAGTTCTATTCCTTGGTAGAAAATACTGTTTTGAGTTTTATGTTTATTTTTTCTTGTTAAATGTAAGTTGAGTCTATACCTTGCTGCATGGTCATGGACAGAGCTGTTTGTGCAGTAATTACCAATATTATTTTTGATATGTACAACTGACTGGTAAATGTATTCACATGGAGCAGTTAAAATCCCCAGTGTTTTGAACAGATCTTTACAATCAGCTCGAATAGTATTATTGGTTATTATTCTTATGGCTCTTTTCGGGGTTTGAAAATTGTGTTCATATTTTGTGCATTTGTTCCCAAAAAAAATGTCATAGCTAAGAAGTAAGTGTACATATGAATAGTATGTAACTAAAAGACACTGCATGCTACACACTGATGATAGGATTCTAAGGCCGTAACATGCTGATGACATTCTGTTTGTGAGTTCCTTTGTGTGTTCACACCACTTCAACTGAAAATCAATATTAGTACCTAGAAATTTTGCATTTGTTACACAGGCTATAGAGGTGCCACCTACATTTAATTTAACATTGTCATTTTTCGTCTTCAAACTGAAATTAATGGCATTAGTTTTCTTTATGTTCAGTGTCACTTTATTGCTTATTGACCAATCATAAACTTCCTTGAGAGTTTCATTTTCCTTCTCGGCAAGGAGTTCTCTTGTTTTCTCAGTGACTATAATATTGCTGTCATCAGCGAAGAGAATTTTTCCACCATGAGTAACACTACTGGGAAAGTCATTGTTGTATATCAGGAACAGTATTGGTCCTAATATGCTACCTTGTGGAACCCCTATATTAATGTATTTTGGTTCTGATAAGTGTTTTACTAAATACTTAGACCTATTTGAACTATGTGTTATCTCTACTCTTTGTACCCTATCTGTTAGGTAAGATCGAAACCAGTCATGCTTCTAATTTATTTTAATAGAATCTTGTGGTTGACTGTATCAAACACCTTGGAAAGATCCAAAAATATACCTCTGACACACTCATCTTTATCAAGAGCATCAAGTGCAACCAAACTGTGATTCGCTTAAAAGATTGTAGTTGTTCAGGTAATTCATTAATCTGTCTTTTATAATTGCTTCTATTATTTTTGAGAATGGTGACAGCAGGGAAATGGGCTGGTAATTTTCTAAGTCTTCTGCATTACCTTTCTTAAGCAAAGGTACAACTCTTGCCTGTTTTAACTGCTCTGGAAATGTCCCTGATGTGGAGGATTCATTTATTATATTTGATAAAGGGCCTTGTATAATCCCTATGTATTGTTTCCGTACACACATTTTATTTTTTAGTTTTTGAACAGTTTTATTGACTTCATTCTCTGTGGTTGGGAGTAACATCATTGTATTTAGTGCAACATTATTTACAGGTGCTATATTAGTTTGGGGGAATTTTTGCTGTAACTTCTCTGCAGTACTTAAAAAAATGCTCATTTACATAGTTTGCTAAATGTTGTGAATCATTTATTACCTTATCTTTCTCCCTTAGCAGTATGTTATTCTGCGTTTGTTTGTCTCTCCCCATTTCCTTTTTTATAACATCCCAGATTGCTTTGCTTTAGTATCTGCATTATATATTATTTTGTCATTAAATGACTTTTTGCAGCAATCAGCACCTTCCTATATATCTTTTTGTATCTATGATAGAAATTTAAGAATTCTGGATCATTGCGAATCTTTTTCATGGAACTGAGGTGTTTAACTGTTTGGGAGGACTTCTTAATACCTGCTGTTATTGATACAGACAGGCATACTTTTGGAAGTGCCTTTTCAAAGTTCAATTTAAACAATGTGGAGAATTTAGAGAATTTCATATTCACATTGGTTTCCTTATACACTTCATCCCTGCTTTGTTTTTCTAGTTATTTTGAAAAATCTTTTACTTTCATTTCTGATAGATGTCGTTTGTAGGCTTGGAGTTTAGGGAATGATTCGATGCCTGATTTTACTGTTGTTATTTGACTGAGATGGTCTGGTAGTCCGAGATCTTTTACAGCTACATCACATTTTTCCCTGTCCATATTTGTGGCCACATGGTCAATTACTGATGTCGTTGTAGTAATCCTTGTTGCACTATTGACCAATAGGGAGATGCAAGAACTTTGAAGGATGCTTATGAAGGTGCTGCTGGATTCATTTGTGAAATTAGTGTTGATGTTAATGTCCCCATACAGAATTATGTTGACCTTTGTACTTGAGACTTTATCTAGAACTTATTGAAAAAAGTGTCCACACTACCACTGGGAGATCTATACACACACAAAATGATTAATTTCTTGGTGATATCAAGCCCTGTTAATTGGCTGAGATTTCAAAGTGTTTGTCTTCACTTACTGTACTGTGGTCATGTCTTGATTTGAACTGTGTTCCTTTTCTGATTTAAATGCATGATCTTCCACCCCCTGAAGTAGTTCTGAAGTAAGAGTTTCCCTTTTCATACAATAATAATACTACATGTTGGATTTCTGTGTCTCTACACCAGTGCTCAGTAATACAAGCTATTGTGCAGTTCAAAGATTGAAGCTCAACTTGTATGAGTTGTATTTTATTTTTTATTGATTGCATGTTTTGATGGAGGATTGTTAAGTCTGTGAAATGCCCCATGTTACTCTTCCCAACGGTTTGTTTTTCTTCGTGACATCTGGTATGTGTAATGTTTGATATGTTAAAATCTGTCTTGTAAGTGGCTGTTTCAGTATTTTTGGAAGTGCTGGAGATACTCTTTAGGCAGGGGAACTTGTCGTCTGGATTTATCCTACAAAAGACCTACTTTTCCTACCTATGACAACAGGTATTTGACCATGTGTGGACCGAGATCCACCCCCAATACTCTCATGAATCAGCTCCACCAATCTTCCCTTCCCAATCCTGTTAAGGTGTATGCCATGCCTAGTGAAACCTCATCTGTTAGTTAGTTAGTTAGTTACGTGTTCTATTGATCAATAGCACAGAAAACCGTTATGATGTGGAACATGTCAAACGCACAAGAAATGCGCGCAGGATACAATTTTTTTTTGTTTCGTTTACATTATAGTGTTATACCTAAATGTTCCTATTATCTATCACATTCCCTTAAATGGCACAAAATGCACATATTATATCTCCAGATTTAATTCATCTGTGGTATAGAAGGAGTTGTCAAGGAGGTATGATTTCAATTTGTTTTTGAAACTATTACTGCTGTCTGTCAGACATTTGATAGCCCTGACAGGCACCAGGGAAACACGAGCAAAGTTGACTGTCCTCAGAGTCATCCCTAACCCCACATTGATTCGCCTCACAGCTCCATCAAGTTGTGGCCAATCATGACGCCAGAACAGCTCAACAAAGTGTACGTTGGTGCCATGCGTCAGGGAAGCTATCTTGTCCAGGTTACCACCTATGTCATACGCCCCATTCCTGTCAAAACTATTTCCTGCCCCACCCACTATCACTACATGGTCCTCTTTTGTAAAGTCCTTACATAAAGACCCCAGGTCCTCTATAACATGACTTAGCCCTGCATTTGGCTTAAAGATACTGGTGGCCTAGTACGCTGCCCCTATACTTTCCTGTAACTGAGGGCCTACACCTCGCCCATGGCTACTACCTAGCAGCAGCACTTTCTTCTTCCTAAGACTTTCTACATTCGTAGGCTTCTTGGCCTCAGTTGAAGTGTGCTGCACATTTCCTGCTCCTTGTTCTACCTGAGGCTGTTCTCCACTTAACTCTGGCAGTGGTAGATGCCTGTTTTTGGTGTTGATGATAAAACTGTCAGATCGCGTTCTCTTTCTTCCTATCCTCCTTCCAGCTGCCAGTTCCCAACCACCCTCCTCACCCTATCTCCCTTGATCCTTATGATCTCTCCTTCCTTGCTTCCTCCAACTGTGATAGCTGCTTCGACCATAGGTAGTATCTATCGTCAAAGGGTAGCTGTGATGTCTATGAGCTCTTTGTTTTTGTGTGATACATGTGTCTTTAGTAAACTTGTTGATCGTCCAAGGTTCGTTTGAGCAGTTGCCAGCGGGATCACATGTGCAGCGCTGAATTTGCGAATGAGCGGTGTTTTCACCCGCTTCTGGCTACTTGAATCGTGGCTGTTTGGAGTGTTTGCCATATGAGCAGTAGTAGAAAGTAGCCAGATGCTACTGGGAAAAATTTTTCTGGCGCGCCCAAGCTGCCAGATCTGCGCATGTACAAATCAGTCTGAGTTATAGTGGGAGGGAGTCATTCTCCACGTGACCTGTGTATATGTTTTGTGATATTAGCAATGGAAAATCCAGGATGGAATGTAACAGTACTGTGAAAAGGAAAGTTGCTACTCAACATATAGGTCAGATGCTGAGTTGCAGATAGGCATTTGTGACAGTCTTTTTGTTGTGCCTATCTGCGACTCAGCTTCTGCGCTATATGGTGAGCAGCAACTTTTCACAGTATTGTTTCATGATATTGCTGTTCTCTCTTCGTTTATAGCTCCGATGTCAAATGAAAACAAAACCAGGTTTATGTGGCTGGAAGCCATCAAGTGAATTAATATACATTCCCATTATCATGGAAGACTAAAACAAGTTAGCAGTTTCAGTTTTCTGATTTTATATTATTTCCACATTATTAGCAGTCAACCGTCAATCGTCTTAACGAAGTTATTTTTATTGGTGTGGTAGAGAAATTTGCTTCTGTTAATCTTTTCCGCCAAGACAGTCGGTTTATTTGAAACGAAGTGTTTCATTTCACACTATTGGCTTGCTTCAACTTTGTTCAATTTCAAGTGCACATTTTCATTTTCTGGCTCGAATGGCAATATACCATAATAAATAACCAAACATAAGATAATACAGTACTGGTTCTCCAAGAAAACTGGGATCCCAAAAACTACATAGAAAATCCGTATCTCAGGTACTTCAGTGTGACTCTGAACATAGAAATGTGCACTTAAAGCCAAATTAAGCATTTTAGTATGGTTTACGAAATTCTGATGCTATTGGAGTAGCGGCTGATGTCCTGTTCCTTTTATGACACTGTAATATATATATATATGTACGAAAATTTGTAAATATTCACTTGAAGCTGACTAAGCAGACAAATTTCGTCAGTAGTTTTGAATTAAATATTTTGTTTCAAATATACTGACAGCTGTAGCAGAATTTTACAATCTGTCTTCCTTGAAATACAATGTTTTTCGAAACTTCCTGGCAGATTAAAACTGTGTGCCGGACCGATACTCGAACTCAGGACCTTTGCCTTTTGCGGGCTAGTGCTCTACCAACTGAGCTACCCAAGCACGACTCACATCCCATCCTCACGGCTTTACTTCTGCCAGTATCTCATCTCCTACCTTCCAAACGTCACAGAAGCTATCCTGCAAACCCTGCAGCACTAGCACTCCTGGAAGAAAGGATATTGTGGAGACATGGCTTAGCCACAATTCCAGAATGAGATTTCACTCTGTAGCGGAGTGTGCGCTAATATGAAACTTCCTGGCATATTAAAACTTTGTGCCAGACCGAGACTCGAATTCGGGACCTTTGCCTTTCGTGAGCAACTGCCCTACCAACTGAGCTATCCAAGCACGACTCACGCCCTGTCCTCACCGATTTACTGGAAGGTGGGAGACGAGATACTGCCAGGAAGTTTCATACCAGTGCACACTCCGCTGCAGAGTGAAAATCTGATTCTGCCAATGTTTTTCGATCACGAGACACTTGTCTAGTACTTTCTCTAGGGTTGACATTATTTCTTAATTTGTGTTGTTTACATCTTAAATTTACGGAATGCCATTCTATGCTGAATTGTAGACTGGCAGCATACCGTGTCTTATCGTTTTAGCTTCCCACATGGCTTTATATTTATTCCTGGAGTAGAATGTAAACTGTCAGTTGTACAGTTTCTTTGCCTCACAGACAACCTTGTAAATTTTATTACACATTTTCAAATAGTCATGATATGATTTACTGTCCTTTATTCTGGTGTAAGCTACACAAGGAACTGTTTTCCTTTTTTTCTCTTTTTTGTTGCAAGAAAATTGTATTCCTTCTTACTAGTTTCTTTCAGTGCTGTGTAGATGTAAACCTGATTGGAAATTCTACATAACAATGTTATACAATACAACTAAAAAATTTAAAAAATTCTATGTTAAAGTCACCACATAGCAAAATGTTAGGGTACTGTGAGCTGTAGAGTCTAGTTTTGAAATGACTGTTACGCCAAAAACTGTTTCCTTATTTGCAGCCGGGCGGAGTGGCCGAGCAGTTCTAGGCGCTTCAGTCTGGAACCGCGCGACCGCTACGGTCGCAGGTTCGAATCCTGCCTCAGGCATGGATGTGTGTGATGTCCTTAGGTTAGTTAGGTTTAAGTAGTTCTAAGTTCTAGGGGACTGATGACCTCAGATCTGGGTAGAAAATGATAAAACAATTGCTCCAGGTACAACTCCTGAAGTCCTTTCAACAGCATGCTGCAGGGCTGCAAACGGCCTCATGAAGTCCCACAAGACACGAAATTCCAAACAGAAATGCGACGAAGAGCGTATGAGCAGAACAAACACCAAGCATGTCATCGTAGCTGCGCTTGACCAGTATTCCCTGTTTTCTGGCGCTTTCTGGCAACTGCTCAAACGAACTTCCAGCTGCATCTTTACTTTCCGTATTCATCCTATTGGGTAAGTTTCATGATTTTCGAAATATAGCTTGTGGCACAGAAATGTACTTCAGTTTTGTGAGTGAAGACTTTTTTATGCAGTAGCTGAACAATGCGTTTTGTTCATTCTTTGTTTCACTTTTGTTTAAGATAATTTCTCATCATGCCAAAGAGAAAATGTGCATTTATGGATAAATTCCAAGAAAAATATCCTAGCTTTCGTCCTGGAAGAGTTCAATTAGATGCAGAATGTATGGTTTGTTCCCCAGGGACCTATGCATTTATAGCAAATCATGGCACCAGCGACCTGGAAGTACACATGAAAGCAGGAAAACATATGAGCCGTGATGCAACTTCGACTGGGAATGTGAGTAATAATAATAATAATTATTATTATTATTTACAAAACCTTGTGCTGAACTGGACAAAGAAGTAAATGCTGCTGAAGGAACTCTTGCTTACCGTACTGTGTTTCACCACAGCAGCTATAAATCTATGGACTGTGCCAGAGGACTTGAGAGAAATTTTTTACATCTCATCCGCATCATCAAAAATTTCGTGTGGACGTATGGAAACTGAAGCAGTATCGAACCCAGTTCTAGCACCTCATTCAGTAGAATGTATCATGAAAGATCTGGAGTGCATTCCTTTCGCTGGTGTCTCAAGAGATGCTGGCAACCATGGGAATACTAAAATGATCCCATTACAATTCATTACTTTGATCACAGGAATGGAGGACTGTAAATCAAACATCTTAATATAGAAAGTAGACGAAATGAAACTACAGAAACTATTTCAACATATTTCACTGATACACTTAAGTTTAAAATTAAGGACAAATGAGTGGCGTTTTGTGCTGATAATTGCAACACAATGTTCAGTGGTATTAAAAGAGGTGACGGAAATAAAGTATTTGCTACCTGAAAGAGGGTACTTAACACAGTATTGGTTGGGCATCCCACTCATCAGAGGCGCCGACTCCATGGGGCCTGAGGGGGCCCGAGCCCCCTCAAAAATTCGTATTCGTGATATTATGCTTCGTAAAATCACAAAATTATGTCGGAATTTTTATTTTCCTTGTTTGATGATAGTTTCCTTTTAAAATAAATTCAGTAATGAGTTAAAACAAATAATAATTATTAGGATAGTAAGCAGGTTAACTGAAAACGAGCGGTGTGAATCATGTTAGTGTTACAGACACGCTTAGAATTTGTCCTGGCGCGCGGCCACGGTGACATCAAAAGGATTGGAGCTGAAGCGCCTGGAACCCTCCGCCTTGCGTCGCCTTGACGCTTCAAGACATTACGATGTCACGGCTATATAAAGCCCACGCTGCTCTCGCAGTCATTTAGTGTTGATAGTTTCGTTCAGTGCATGCTGCAGACGTGTTTAGTGGACTATTTTATATGACTATATTTTATTCGTTTACTTTAGTCTCTTAGTGTATTGTGACTTAAGTTTGCAATGGATAAATTTGTTACCAAAAAGGCGCGCTTGGAAGTTGATGATACTGCAAGTCAACCTCCAACAATTATTGTGTCGTCAATTGCTTCGTCATCTTCAGGTGAGAACTGTTCAGAGCCAAAACCTGGACAATCCGGTAAGGGAAGATCATTTCAGAAGTCTTGGTTGATCAAATATACGAGGGCTATCCACAAAGTACATTACGTTTTCGTTTGTGTCCGTTAGGTGCGGGGCTAGCGCGGCCATCTTGGTGTCATGGCATTCCGCCGCTCAGTCGCCATCCTGCCGTGCTAGTGAGAGGTTCGTGCTGTACTCCGTTGAGTTACTGTGACAGTTTGAAATGTCAGCGATAATTGAAAATGCCGCGAAGTGTGAAGTGCGTGCTGTAATAAGGTTTCTGACTGCAAAAAACTGTACACCGATAGAAATCTATCGGCAGCTTTGTGAAGTGTATGGGGACAACATAATCACTGAAGGTGGAGTGCGTCAATGGGCCATAAAATTTAAAAATGGCCGAACTAACGTTCACGACGAAGAGCGAAGTGGAAGACCCAGCATAGTGACTGCCGAACTTGTCGAAAAAGTCGATGCCGCGGTCCGTGAAAACCGTAATTTCACAATAACGGAACTCTCTATGAGTTTTCCACAAATTTCACGAAGTTTGTTGCACGAAATCATTACCGAAAAGCTTGGTTACCACAAGTTTTGTGCAAGATGGATACCAAAAATCTTGACAGAGATTCACAAAAATCAGCAAATGGCTGAAGCGTTAACGTTTTTGGACGCTTACGAGAAAGATGGCGACTCATTACTCGATCGCACCGTTACTGGTGACGAAACATGGGTTAAGCATGTGAACTGCGAGACAAAATTGCAGTCAATGCAGTGGGGGCACACAAATTCCCCCCCCCCCCCCCCCCCCCCAAAACGCGAGAAATGCATGCAGACAATGTCGGCAAGGAAGGTGATGGCGACTGTCTTTTGGGGCAGAAAAGGTGTGATTTTTGTGGATTTCCTGGAAAGAGGCATTACAATAAACTCTCAAAGGTATTGCCAAACTCTGCACAACCTCAGAAGAGCAATACACAACAAGCGCAGGGGAAAGTTGGGCTCAAAGATCTTGCTGATTCACGACAACGCCCGGGCCCACACGGCAAATGCCACTCGTGAAGTTCTCGAATCTTTTAAGTGGGAGTTGTTTCCTCATCCGCCGTACAGTCCCGACCTGGCACCGAGCGACTTCCACTTATTCCCAGCAATGAAGAAGTGGTTGGCTATGCAGCGTTTTGATGACGACGCACAGCTTCAAGAAGAGGTAACCACGAGGTTGAAGGCGCAGGCGGCCGAATTTTACGACGAAGGAATTTCCGAGCTCGTCCATCGCTACGATAAGTGCCTTAATTTAAATGGCAACTATGTAGAAAAGTAGTATTTAAGTGTGGCTTTCATCTGTATATAATAAAAAAAATTTCCAATACTTTATTTATTTTTAATTCCAAAACGTAATGTACTTTGTGGATAGCCCTCGTACATGGCTAGAATATGAAGCATCCACCAACAAAGTTTTTAGGAAAACCTGCAAAGAGGGAGATGCTAAAAATCTATTACAATTTTCTTTAAAAAAAAGAAGACGCATTGACTTCCGTAGTGTTTTCTAACTGGAAAAAGGCTTTGGAAAAATTCGGTCTTCATGAAAATATGTGAGCTCAGCATTTTTTATTTACCCGCGAGATTATTTCACTTGTTTTCGCCGCAGTGATAGGGGGCGTGATCGCTGAGCGCTGCTGGCGCCGGTGCGCGAAGCGACAGTTTTGAGAGGACGGCTCGGTCGGTATATGGCGACAGGACGGAAGCGGCGGGGAGTCAACTCGTGCCTGCCGATTAAAGACTGCGATAAGTGTGGCTGTTTGCGAGCATGTGGGGAGTGTAACAGGAAACTCCGTTGGTGTGGTTGTCGTCACCTGGCTAAGGCCGAAATTTTCATATACTTTTATTATATTTCATAATCATTACTTTATTATGGGGTTGGTACTTGTAGCCAACATTTCGTGATTTGAAATACTTCAGACTCTCATCATGTGCCAGGTGTCTACTGTGAATAATTCTTACTTTGTTTCATAGTGTATGGCACGGTATCCACTATCATAGATCATTTTACGAAAGTTCTGTCCAAATTATTATTACATTAGATTTTGTTAAAATTGGTGCGTTTAAGTTGCAAATTTCCTAATTCTACTAATATTGCTTGGGATAAAGCCATCTATTTCTTGATATTGCCATAATACATTTACGCATTAAGAAGGTCTTCTGAAACTAAATTCCATCACTAACCGAATTGTGGCCTCCCAATTGAATGAACAGTTATACTGATATGAAGAAAGGCCGTTTAGCTCTTGAGACAATTTTTACTACCGTGCAATTTCTGTGCCGACAAGGACTAGCAATTAGAGTGCACAATGAGGTAAACTCAATTTTTTTCAATTGTTGGAACTCCGAAAGAATGACATACCTGAATTTAAAGATTGCTTAGGACATTCAGGGTATAAGTGGAGGTCCCATGATATTCAAAACGAGATCATTGATCTACTAGGAAAGTCTGTGTTGGGAAAGGTACAGGCTTCAATCAAGAAGACTGAACATTTTTCTATTATGGTTGACAAAACAAGTGATTCTTCGATTCATGAACAAGTGTCACTTTGTATTCGTACTGTCAATGATTCCTTACTCATCAATGAAGACTTTATTGGCTTACACGAGACCCACAAAACTGAATCACAAACTCTGTTTAGTATTTTGAAGATGTTTTTGCCCGTCTTGATTTGTCAATGGATAACTTAAGAGGAAAGTACTATGATGGTGCCTCAAATATGAGAGGTAAGTTTAAAAGACTAAAAAAGTTAGTTTTGGATATACGACCAAAAGCACGTTATGTGCACTGCACTGCTCATAGTTTATAATTGGCTGTTGTAGACAGTCTCCGCCATTTTACGTGTATGAGGGATATTATGGCTTTAGCCAAGGACTTAAGAAACACCGTAAGGGAATCCAACAAAAGGATGGGACTTTTCAGAAGCATACGCAGTGAGATGACCAACGACCAAGCTGGTCTACGACCCCTTTGCCCCACTTGATGGACTATCTGAGCTTCTAGTATCCTGAGAATATTGAAAAACTCTGAAGAACTTCTAGAGTTTTTGAAACATGTTCTGCAGAGGACAAAACAGAGGCAGGTTACAAATGTGCAAGCTACCTTGTGTCAATGTTACAATTTAAGACTTATTTCTTTTTACGTCTTTATTGCCATGCAATGCACCCAGTAGGGGATGTCAATGAAAAAATTCAATGTCCTCATCTGAGTGTTGCTGGTCTGGAAAAAAATATATGAGGGCTTGATTTGTGTATTGAATGGAAAGCGTGATAGTTTTGAACACTTTTGGGAATTGTGTTTAAAAGAAAAACCTTCACAAGTTGATGATCCTTTGCTTCCTCGGAATCTAAGTACGCCAAGGAAGTATGTAAACAACGAAGCCAGCTCACTGCACACTTTCGAAACCCCAAAGGAATACTACAAAGCTATTTACATTGAAGTGTGTGAAACGGTACAGTCTTGCATTACTGAGCAGTTTGCTTCAACTGGAGAATTGCAGTTGGAGAAATTTCGAAAAATCAACTGGTTTTTTATTTCAAAAATAACCTAGACATTGAGAGACTGCACTTACATTTGAAAATGTTGGCCGATATCGCTAATAAATAACAACTGGTCTTAAAATACATGTGCGATGTAAGAAAGTACATTTCACAAGAGCCTGCAGTTGGAGAAATGTTATGTGAAGTAGTGAAGTGCAGTAAGCTTCTCCAAGTAGTTCAGATCACGACAGCAACAACAGAACGGTCATTTAGCACCCTTAGAGGTCTGAAATTATATCTCCAATCAACAATGGGACAGAAGCGATTGAACAACTTGGCTGTTCTTCATGTTCACCAAGATGTTTTGGATGAACTGGATATCTAACCAGTCATCAACGACTTCATATTTAGTAATCCAGTCAGACAGCCGACATTTGCACCTTTCTAAAGACACTCTAGCAGTAATAAGAGCATTTAGAACAATATTAAAAATCTTTATAAAATAGAGAATTAAATATATACATAATGTTAAATTTTCAGTTTCGAAATATTAGTACTAGTTTAGTACTGTATTATTATATTTCTATAGTACTATATTAGTTATTTTCAAATACTTAAATATTTTTACGGTATATGACCCAATTAAAACCCGCTATTTACATACTTCTTGACTGAAAGTATTAGTCATATTGTGTTAACTTTATTAACTGTATTAAAGCATCAACTTTGAGATATTGTTTTTATTTAATGAACCCTGAGCCTTATTCAAAGTAAGCTAAAATTATAATTTGGTTAGAACAGCTCAGTGTCAGTTAGACCGTCATCGAGAGCGCACCGCTAGTTCCTGCTACTAATAAGGCGAGTGCACCATTCGCTTGTTACATATTTTTACGGACTTCAAACAGGAGCGACTGCAGTAATGGACAGGAACTGTGATTGTTGTGAACAGATGCGAGCTGAGCTGGCGACACTTCGCTCACTGCTTCAGGTTGCATTGGCTTCTGTCACACAGCTTGAGGCTGCTGCCAAGGGCCGTCACTGTGGGGGATCAGACGTGGGGATGCGAGGGACGTCGAGCACGTCCCACGTGTCCTCCGAACGGTCCACTGCTGTGATCTCCCCGGGTACTGCCTGCACTGAGGTTGACCCCTCACCTGTGGTGGAGTGGGAGACCATTACAAAGTCTGGGAGGCAGCAAAAACTTTCCAAGTGGCCAATTGTAGGGCCTCCCCGGTTCGTTTGACGAACAGGTTTCGGGCGTTATCTGTGGCTGTCGATGTCTCTGAGCCGGATGGAAGTCGTCCACCCTGTTCCACAGGAAGCTTCTCGGCCTGCAAGGTCTGGGCATTCACAGAGGGTGGGTTAGGTGGTAGTTGGGAGCTCCAACGTTAGGCGCGTAGTGGGGCCTCTTAGGAACACGGCTGCCAAGGAGGGGAAGGAAGCCAGTTTGCACTCCGTGTGCATTCCGGGGTGGAGTCATTCCGGATGTGGAAAGGGTGCTTCCGGATGCCATGAACAGTACAGGGTGCAGCCAACTGCAAATGGTGGCTCATGTCGGTTGCAATGAGGTGTGTTGCTTTGGATCAGAGCAGATTCTGTCTGGTTTCTGGCGGCTAGCGGAAATGGTAAAGACTGCCAGTCTTGCTTCCGAGATTAAGGCGGAGCTCACCATCTGCAGCATTGTCGATAGAACCAACTGTGGTCCTTTGGTGCAGAGCCGAGTGGAGGGTCTGAATCAGAGGCTCAGGCGGTTCTGTGACCGTGTATGCTGCAGATTCCTTGACTTGCGCCATCGGGTGGTGGGTTTCCGGGTTCCGCTTAATAGGTCAGGAGTCAACTACACACAGGAGGCGGCTACACGGGTAGCGGGGGCTGTGTGGAAGGGACTGGGCGGTTTTTTAGGTTAGAGGGTCTCAGGGAATCACAGAAGGGGCGTCCGTCTAAAAGTGGTCAGGTAAAACACAGTAAGGTAGTTGTAGAAACGATTGGTATTGCAGTTGTAAATTGTCGTAGCTGTGTTGGGAAAGAACCAGAGTTCCAAGCCCTAATAGAAAGAACTGAAGCTCAAATAGTTGTACAAAAATGTCGAAATGTGTGTGAAATCTTATGGGACTTAACTGCTAAGGTCATCAGTCCCTAAGCTTACACACTACTTAACCTAAATTATCCTAAGGACAAACACACACACCCATGCCCGAGGGAGGATTCGAACCTCCGCCGGGATCAGCCGCACAGTCCATGACTGCAGCGCCTGAGACTGCTTGGTTAATCCCGCGCGGCTCAAAGAGTTGTAGGTACAGAGGGCTGGCTAAAGCCGGAAATAAGTTCAACCGAAATTTTTTCAAACGTTCTAACAGTGTTCAGAAAGGATAGGTTAAATACAGTTGGTGGTTGAGTATTTATTTCTGTCAGAGGTAGTTTGCTTGTAGCGAAATTGAAGTAGATAGTTCGTGTGAAATAGTATGGGTAGAGGTTATACCTGACAATCGGACTAAACTATTAGCTGGATCGTTTTACCGACCCCCCGACTCAGAAGACATAGTTCCTGAAAGTTCAGAGAAAACTTGAGTCTTATTTCAAATAAGTACCCCGCTCAAACAATTATAGTCGGTGGTGACTTTAATCTACCCTCGATATGCTGGAAAAATTATACGTTTAAATCCAGCAACAGGCATAAAACATCATCCGAAATTGTACAGAACGCTTTCTCAGAAAATTATTTTGAATAATTAGTTCATGAGCCCACCCGAAGCGTAAATGGTTGCGAAAGCATACTTGACCTTTTAGCAACAAATAATCCTGGACAAACAGTGAGTGTTGTGACGAATGCAGGGAT
This sequence comes from Schistocerca americana, assembly GCF_021461395.2. Lineage (NCBI taxonomy): Eukaryota > Metazoa > Arthropoda > Insecta > Orthoptera > Acrididae > Schistocerca > Schistocerca americana. The sequence continues at coordinate 131,050,224 of NC_060123.1, read as the reverse complement.
TAGCGACCACAAGGTAGTTGCTGCTAGGCTCAACACCGTAACACCTACAACCATCAAAAAGAAACGCAAAGTATATCTATTAAAAAAAACTGATAAAAATGCTCTTAACGCCTTTTTAAGAGACAGTCTGCACTCCTTCCGATCTGATCATGTAAGCGTAGAAAAGTTGTGGAATGTTTTCAAAGAGATAATATCAACAGCAATTGAGAGATATATACCACATAAATTAATAAGTGGTGGTACTGATCTCCAATGGTTCACAAAACGGGTCAGATCGTTGTTGCAGAAGCAACGAAAAAAGCATGCCAAATTTAAAAGAACGCAAAATCCCCAAGATCGGCAAAGTTTTACAGAAGCTCGAAATATAGCGCGTACTTCAATGCGAGATGCTTTTAATAATTTCCACAACGAAATTCTGTCTCGAAATCTGGCAGAAAACCCAAAGAGATTCTGGTCATACATAAAGCACACAGTGGCAAGACACAATCAATACCTTCACTGCGCGATAACAACGGTGAAGTCACTGATGGCAGTGCCACTAAAGCAGAGTTATTAAACACGGTTTTCCGAAACTCCTTCACCACAGAAGACGAAGTAAATATTCCTGAATTCCAATGAAGAACAACTGCCAAGATGACAAACATAGTAGATATCCTCGGTGTATCACTTAATGAAGGCAAGGCCTCCGGTACAGATTGTATACCAGTCAGGTTCCTCTCAGAGTATGCTGATAAAATAGCTCCATATTTAGCAATTATATACAACCACTCGCTCACAGAAAGATCCGTACCTAAAGATTGGAAAATTGCTTAAGTCACACCAATACCCAAAAAGGGAAGTCGGAGTAATCCGCTGACTTACAGGCCTATATCCCTAACGTCGATTTGCAGTAGGGTTTTAGAACATGTACTGTATTCGAACATTATGAAATACCTCGAAGAAAACGATTTATTGACTCATAGTCAGCACGGATACAGAAAAAATCGTTCTTGTGAAACACAACTAGCTCTTTATACTCATGAAAAAATAAGTGCTATCGACAGGGCATGTAAAATTGATTCCATATTTTTAAACTTCCAGAAAGCTTTCGACGCCGTTCCTCACAAGCGTCTTCTAACCAAACTGCGTGCCTACGGAGTATCGCCTCAGTTGTGCCACTGGATTCGTGATTTCCTGTCAGAAAGGTCACAGTTCGTAGTTATAGACGGAAAGTCATCGAGTAAAACAGAAGTGATATCCGGCGTTCCCCAAGGAACGACATAGGAGACAATCTGAGTAGCCGTCTTGGGTTGTTTGCAGATGATGCTGTAATTTATCGTCTTGTAAAGTCATCAGATGATCAAAACGACTTGCAAAATGATTTAGATAAGATATCTGTATGGTGCGAAAAGTGGCAATTGGCCCTGAATAAAGAAAAGTGTGAAGTGAGTACTAAAAGAAATCAGCTAAATTTCGATTACGCGATAAGTCACACAAATCTGAGGGCTGTAAATTCAACTAAATACTTAGGGATTACAATTACAAATAACCTAAATTGGAACGATCACATAGGTAATATTGTGGGTAGAGCAAACGAAAGACTGCGATTCATTGGCAGAACACTTAGAAGGTGCAACAGGTCTACCAAAGAGACTGCTTACACTACGCTTGTCCGCCCTATTCTGGAGTTTTGCTGTGCGGTGTGGGATCCGCATCAGGTGGGACTGACGGATGACATCGAAAAAGTACAAAGAAGAGCAGCTCGTTTTGTATTATCGCGAAATAAGGGAGATAGTGTCCGAGGAATGATACGTGAATGGGAGTGGCAATCATTAAAACAAAGGCGTTTTTCGTTGCGACGGGATCTTCTCATGAAATTTCAATCACCAGTTTTCTCCTCCGATTGCGAAAACATTCTGTTGGCACCCACCTACATAGGGAGAAACGATCATCACGATAAAATAAGGGAAATCAGAGCTCGAACAGAAAAATTTAAGTGCTCATTTTTCCCGCGTGCCGTTCGAGAGTGGAACGGTAGAGAGACAGCATGAAGGTGGTTCATTGAACCCTCTGCCAGGCACTTTATTGTGAATAGCAGAGTAATCACATAGATGTAGATGTAGCTATTTAACTTATAAATCAAAGTGCTATTACTGTGCAACAGCAATATTTTATGTTTTATTCTTTTAATGATACTTTAGGATACTTTAGGATTTATTTAAATATAATTTCAGTCTTTTCAGAGCTATACATTCACTGCTCTGTAATAGTCTATAAGCTTGATTATTACTGTAAATTAAATTAGCTTTTTACGAAAATACCATGTGTGTTTATGTTTTGTTTCTATTTTCAAATCCAAAAAATGTGTCAGGCTTGTCAAGTTTCCCGGAGTGTCGAGTTATCGAGAGTCCAGTATTCGGAGTTCTAATGTTGATCATATGACTTTAAAATACTTTTAAAAACTTTAAAACTCACTATTTTTCATCTAAAATCTAGAAATTTTCCCGGGGCAAGACCCCCAGTATGGACCCCCCAATATTTTTTATAAGTCGGCACCCCTGATCACACTAATATACCACCTAACAAATGCCAGTTATGTTGGTTCAAAAGATCCGCATTTGCTCAATCATACAAGAATGCTGAGGGTACAAATGCTATCCAAAGGCTTGTATATGTTTAAAAAAGCCAGCTGTACCCTCACAAGCTGTGATTCCAGCAATGTTGGAATGTGCAGGCTTTCTCATTTTTTCGTATAACAGAGAAAGTAAAGGAACTGAAAACTGGGGACTTTACTCCTATAGAAAATTAAGTGAAAAATGACGTTAGTAAAGGGCGCATCTGCTGCCCTGGACGCCTAATATCCAACATCATCTACAAGACGAGTCCCTTACTACAGAGTACACAATCGCGGTGCCTGTGTGTTTGATGCTTTAGAAATACACCATGTGATGCCTCTATAGCTGTCATAGAATGCACCATGAGGAAATGATACACTAGCACTATTGCTGCCGAAGACGCAAATGCAGAGATAGAATGTGCTGTACTTAAACTGTCAACAGCCTTCAATATTTATTTCAGTCTACCGCACAGCTTCTTTTAATCTATTTCAGTTATGCCCATCCTTGTACCTCGCTATACATATATCCTCTATTTACACTATAACTTTCCTGCCACTAGCTGATCGCCATGACGGCAGCAATATCCCACCCTCTCTGTAATACACTGTACTTGGAATGTAATAAGGGTCTCTTCACCAAATGATCCGTGTTGTGATCAGAGAGAGAACTTAACTGCATATTTACCCTCTCAAAAGTAACTGAAAGTATAGTGCTCGTGGGATTCCGTTTCGGAAGACTCACCCGTCATTCAGTTTGACTTCGTTTGGCTCCCATCCATCTCAGGAGATGACACCAACCTTAGGCTGAATAATTTTGCTTCTCCTATTTCACTAGGAGTGCAGTATCACGTTGATTTAGTGAATTCAGTCACGCAGGCCGGTATAGTAAATGGGTATGCGCGTTCCAGTCGAAGTTAGTAAACAATGCTTTACTGCTTTTCAATACATTTTAGATTCCCCCCCCCCCCTCTCTCTCTCTCTCTCTCTCTCTCTCTCTCACACACACACACACACACACACACACACACACACAAACAAACATTCTGCTGTGATCGGTTATTTTCGCAGCAAAATAGTCAAAGTTTTTTTCCTGATTCTACACATGGTGGATATGTCTCTGCTGATCATTTGTGATCGGTGGTGTTGCACTTCGCTGGACGTCTCAAAATAATGAGCTGCGAATTGTATCCTGCAGTCTAACGTAAAAGCTATACCGATTTTGCTCATAAAACTAAAAGAAAATAGACTTTGCCTATTTTCGTGGAAAAAGGACATTTATTACCGTCGCAATTGTGTTTTCCTTTATTATAAGAGTCACGCTGATGTTGAATTGTCCAGTGCAGAACGGCTGTCTGCTGCTGGCGAGTTCTGTTAGAGACCGCAGCTCTCCCTTTAGATAAACAACTCGCGGTCATTTATCACGGTTCTGAGGGTGCTTTGTACTGAAGACACTGTGATGTGTGGCTGTGCTCACTTTTGGCTGCAGGGGCTACAAGTTTCGCAAGCAGTCGACTTTTGAAATAGCCGTCTGGAGCGTTCTCTGTATGGGCGGGGTAATGTTACTGAATTTCCCTTTTGTGTTGTCTACTACCATCGCCTCAAGGCGTGCTGTGTTTCGCGTGTGACCGCGGAGGGCCTGGTGAAGCCTGCGGCCTTAGAGGGCTTGGCAGTCGAGTCACAGAGAAACAACAAAGGGTGGGCAGCAGGGGAGCGAGACGCTCTGCGGAGCATCTGGCCGTTTGAAGAAGCACGTGTCCTCCCCATAGGTAGGTGGAGGTAGCCCTGAGGGGGCTCTGTCACTATATTCTAGACAAACAATTTGCGCTTGAGGAGACCGTCCTTTTACTTCCTATTGTTTAGTTGACTATACACGCTATTATGCTAGCGTAGGAGCGTCGCCTTAAGGCTGCGGCGGTAAACATATGAACCGGGGTAATGTGTTACCTCCACAAATACTATGTGCTATTGATGATCATATAAATGAATTCCCAATACACCATTCTCATTACTGCAGTAAGGAAATTAAACCTTAAGCGCTGAGCTGGACGTAAAAACTTTGTACCGCCTGTTTTATGAGAAATATTCGCATTATGCATTTAGCGTCAAATACGATTTTTATCAGAAATATTATAATGAGAACCATGGATATAGATTTGGGAGGCTCCAAATTGACGTCTGTAGCACATGTAAGGAATTGGAAACGAAGATCAAATCACCAGTTCTCAACGACACCGCAAAACGTGTCGCAGTCGCTGAAAAGATGGTCCATTTACGTCGAGCCAAGAAATTTCACTCCAAACAAAAAGAAGTGTTGCAACTGTGCAATGAAAAAGAAGAAGTAGGGTGCCTCGTCTTTGACTACATGCAAAATCTTCCACTGCCAAAAACTCCGGTACAAGAGATGTTCTCTCTAAGAAAGCTTTGGTTGTACGTTTTCTGTATCCATGATGTGAAAACAGGATCAGCAAATTTCTACACATATCCAGAAGGTGTGGCTAAAAGAGGCCCTGATGAGGTATGTACCCTACTTTGGTTGAAGATTCAGGATATAAGTCCAACTGTTAAGGAACTTCACATTTTTAGCGACGCTTGCAGTGGAAAAAACCGAAATAATACTGTCGTCAGGTTTCTACTTGCCTTGGTATCACTTGGCTGTTTTGCTACAATTCATCAATATTTTCCTATTCGTGGACATTCGTTCCCGCAGTGTGATAGGATCTTTGGTACCGCCAAGCGTAAGATTAGGAAAATGGACAGAATATACACTCTGGACGAGTACTGTGAGTTGATACAAACAGCGAGAGAATCTGGATGTTCTGTGAGAAAGGTGACTTCAGAACAAATCGTGAATTATAAGAATTGGTGGCGAAAGTCTTCAAGAAATCAACGAAAAGTACTGACAAACATTCGAACTTTTGTGTTTCTAAATACCGTCACCTTCACTATTCAACTGATTTGAAGGTTTCTGTAATAGCCTCCGAATTAATTGATGGCATCGTCCAAACAAGATTTGTCTTTCAAAAACCAAAGTTATTGGATGAAATAACGCTTCCTACAGAGACTGCATACACAGGAAAAATACCCATAAATGAGAAAAAATGGAAGACGTAGAGAAGATAATCACCTACATAGCTACAGAAAAGAAAGACTTCTACGAGGACTTAATGATCTGGCCTACCACCTCAGATCCAGCTGATCATGATGATGAGTGATTTTTGTGTCCAAGGTTTTTTTTCTCTAAAACTTTCTGCGCATTCTTGGGGTAAAATAATTTGTCAACTATACACATTTTTCCAACAGCCTATAGTATAATGTTTTTACAATTTTGAAAAAAATTTGAAAGGCATTATTAACTTATTTCTTTATTTTTAGTCACATTTTCAATCAGTTGGAAAAAGGAAACAAATCCATCAACTTTTTTTAATTTTACGAATCAAATTACAATACCCGGAAAATGTCTGAACACTGCAAACAGATGGAAATTGTAATATTATTGGATTTCAGATACTTTGCATATGAGATATTTGTCATAAAAGGAAAGGACAGCCAACGAGCCGTAGTTCTGAAAAATGCTAAGCATCACAGCGCGAGAGTAAAGAGATGAATTTTGTTTTTTTTATGTGCGCCTGTACCAAGACCCGCGTCCAGCGTTTAAATACTCTAAATAAACACTATGACCCGCTGAGCGCAGATATTTAAAATCATTGCCGCAGCGCTTGATAGCAAGAAGCTGAGAAACAGAAGAAAGAACAATATATCTTTTGTTAAGAAATATTCTAGAGACTTTATGATCCCTTGTACTTTTGTTCGCCGACATGCGAAGACGTGCTACGTAGCATTGGTACAAGTTGTATTTTTATTTTGTGTAAAAACTATATGAAACGACGAACAAACGTTTCGGTAACTCGGGTGAGGATATAATGTACTTACGCACACTCAAGGACTTTTAATTTTAAGAAGGAACGGACTGACAAAGCAGCGATTATTGGACTGCGTCATGTAGAAAAGAAATGTCAGATGTAAGTCATGTATTTATTGAGTATTTGTCAATGTCTAGAAGTTTAAAGTCAATTTTTTCACAATATGTTAATATATTACGCTGCAGTAATTTTCTTCTTGGCCTTTCCTTCCACTAACCAAAAATGATGCTCAAATTGTATATGAGCTTAGTTACAGGTTCGCTCTTTATTGTGGTGTTCAAATGGCTCTGAGCACTATGGGACTTAACGTCTTAGGTCATCAGTCTCATAGAACTTAGAACTACTTAAACCTAACTAACCTAAGGACATCACACACATCCATGCCCGAGGCAGGATTCGAACCTGCGACCGTAGCAGTCCCGCGGTTCCGGACTGCAGCGTCTAGAACCGTACGGCCATATCGTGGTGTCTCGATTGTGTTTGGAAGACCACTAATGTATTCAGCTTCCGATCTATTAATCTGTGTCTTACGAAATTACACTAATTTGCTTTCATTTCCATTTATATATTCAAATAGGTCCCTTAGGTATTTTCATCGAAGATGATTAAACACATCGAAAATTGCAAATATATTTATAAATGCTATTTAAATCTGTAACTACCGCAATCTACTCTAATTCGGATTGAAAACGTGTCTGGAAATCAGAAACAAGAATATAGAAAGCATGCTCAGAAAAAATTATATTCTGGAGGCAGCAAATTTAATTTTCAGTGACAGTTCTGTAATTAGAAAGCCTGTCTTCCCCATTTTTGTAGAAAACAATGTGTCTTATTTTTATACCCAAAACTAAGTAAAAACAGATTTCAAAGAATATTTTCCGTGACCCTAGTAACAAGCTATTGGGTTTGTGCATACGTTCATAGCATTTTTCTGCAAGCTTAATGTATGCGACACATACAAATAACAGAGCCTTTTGTCATCAATAATGCAGAGAGATTATAATTCAAGTTGAACTTTCAAACCGTGGTGGAAATAACGCCACTGGTCAAAATGATGTCAAACTGCAATGGAATATTATCAGAGAAGGGGAAACACGTATGGCAGAAGGAAAATAAACAGTTAGGCCGGTATTACACTATCAAATTTCTTTGTCAAAGATATTTGATGGTGTAATACGGAACTTTGTCAAATGACATCCAATATTTGATAAAATCTAGGGCCTCGCTGTAGATTTGATCAAAGAAGTCGCTTGTCTTCTGTTCACTGCAATGTGACATATTACCACATTGAGCGCTAGCATCGCTGCAACGTTCTGTCGTCTGTAGTGTTTTTATAAACATTGCCGGTAAATAGAATTGGTGTGTGCCAACAACTACAAAATTAATAGAGATGTATGAAGCTGATGAGGCGCTTTACAACGTGAGGCACCCTGAATACAAAAATAGATTAAGAAGATTGGAGACGAGACCTGACCTGACCTCACATAACATAACATAACCCTCTCCTGCAACAATGAGTCGGAGTGTTACAGTGAGCCTGTCTTCTGCAGATGTAGCAGCTCTTAAGTGAATATTGTGCTTTGTGATATAAGGAGGAGAGGAGGTGATTTAGTGTTTAACGTCCCGTCGACAACGAGGTCATTAGAGACGGAGCGCAAGCTCGGGTTAGGGAAGGAGGGGGAAGGAAATCGGCCGTGCCCTTTCAAAGGATCCATCCCGGCATTTGCCTGAAGCGATTTAGGGAAATCACGGAAAACCTAAATCAGGATGGCCGGAGATGGGATTGAACCGTCGTCCTCCCGAATGCGAGTCCAGTGTGCTAACCACTGCGCCACCTCGCTCGGTATGATATAAGGATACACTTCACTGAGCACATACAAAAATGTATGCTCATCCATTCTTAAGTAATTGATGTACGACTTGACGTCCTCCACTATAAGCTCACATAACAAGTTTTGTTGAATGCTTTTATCGTGTCGCCATAAAACCCACGGCTTCACCCAAGTTGTAACAACAACGACTCTGTACTATTGTACATAGAAGTACTTCCTTTCTTCTGATTTACGATAAACTTGTGTAATTGATGTTCTGATTTCATTTCTTTTTGTTTCATGCCTTTATGTTAAGCAAAACTATAAATAAGTTTCAATGTGAATATTAATGTTTATGTCAAATGTCAAGCAATATTGTAATAGAATTGAAATGTAACAAATGTTGAAACTGTTGGAAGATGTTTAAAATTGTAACTGTGCGTCAGGTCCATACCTAGGCAATGTGTTAGGATATGTAGAATGCAAAACCTCGGGTGAATTCCCGGTCTGTCAGGGAGCGGTAAAAGGTGGATGGCAGGCGAGCGAGGAAAAATGCACGCGGGACTGCACGGCACAACGGGCACAGTAGTTGTTGGAGTTTGGCATTGGTTTGAGCAACACCTTCTGGAACGAGGAGGCTGTCCTGGAAGACATAGCTTCACTGAGCCTCGGGTATGCTGTTCCAGCGCCCGCACAGCATGGCAAAATTCCATAGGCACTAAATGGAAAAGCATTGCGACGCTAAGAAGGATTAAAGTGCCGATACATCAAGAGCCATAGCTGTGGTTGTATGTGTGCTCTGTGCCTCGCCATCTCGCCGCCTGCCAACCGCCGCATCGATACTAGCGGGTTGAAACTTTTAGTACTGTATTCGTGTGGATCAGAGAGTGAACTGTGTTTTTTTGGTGCAATAATAACCTAAATTTTACCAGAACTTTGCCATCATTTAATTATCCTCACAACTATCCTGGACGGGGTCCTTTCCAAATGTTGTGCAATCCGAGTGTCCCAAAATGAAAATTAAAATTTGTGTTAATAATAATTATTTGCAGAACTAGCTATATTAGAATGGTGTTTAAAGGCGTTTTGTTAATGAACCAGTAAATGAATAACGAAGGTCTAACGAAGTTGAAACATAACTTTATTATTGATATAGTAATGAAGTTTATTATTTCGAGATAGATTTAAAGGCATTTAAATGAGCAGTAAATAAGATGAAAAGAGTAGTAACTTATATACTGGAAATCTTGAACGCATAATAAATTCAGTAATCTTTTTTTTTTTTAAATACAGCGATCATAACAGTTTCGGGGTCCCCCCTCATTCATTTCAATTCTGAAGTGTTCTAAATTGGTTTGACCAGCAAAAGTTAAAGTCAATATAAAAGTCAAAATTTATCAGTTTTATCTTTATCAAAACTGACGTTTTGTGTGTGGCACGAAAGTGCAATTTCTAGGGTAACCTATGCCCGATTTTAATCAGATTAATAGACAGTATAAAGGTTTGTAGTATACATTATAGTGTAGTGTTATGTATTCATGGTTTTCCATATCAGTACGGAACGTGAAACTATCAGTTCAATAGAATTTCTGGTTCTAAAATTCTGCTATATTATACAGTGTTACAACTTGTTGTTTTGCATGAATATATACCAACTTGTACAGGGAAGAAACTCAGTTAATGCCTAATTAGGCTGGAGACCGTATTATTATCAAATTGGTAGCATCTTCTGGGTTGCTTTTGATCCATCCTGACGTGTAATTGCATTTCGAACTTACTTGACGGATCATTGTTATTACAGAGTGGATGTAAGTCTGATTTCCCACCATTCAGGTACACGCGGTCGATATCTATACGAAAATCCTTTCTCATAAGGTGAATCCCGCTCACTTACCATAGCACAGGCTTTAACGAGTACTGTGTCACGGAGGTTACAAGGTATGTTTCCTGTTTTTCCCCTGCTTCTCTTCCGCATGTGCACACAGTGCAGTTGTGGTACATGCAACTGCTGCGGTTAATAACAAGTTGTTGTCAGCCATCTTGAACTTTGACGAAAAATATGACAGTGTAATACCCCTTCTAGCGCTACGTCAAAGATCTTTGTCAAATATATTTGACGGAATATTTGATCAAATCTTTGACAAAGAAATTTGATAGTGTAATACCGTAGTGTAACACCGGCCTTACAAAAAATTACAAATGATTCATACAACAATGCCTAAGGTGTACGTTTGACGTTAAACGAACTGTACTACTCAGTGCGCATGGGTGTACAGGTGTGATACTGTTGGCTACATAAGCCCATCCATTATGGCAAGGTCATACACATCGGATGGGACAAATCGGTTTTTAATTCTCCTGAGGCAAAATCCGCATAAAAAAGCATCAATCACATCGGTTTTTAATTGTCCTGGAGCCAAAAACCGCATAAAAACCATTAATCAAAATCAAATCGGATTATTAATTTCCGTGTGACTGGCGCAAAACATGTTCAATATGCTGTCCACCGTTATCTGCAACAAGTTGAAATCGAGAAACAGCATCTCCCACAACTGATCCAAGTGCGTCCGGGATCATGTTCAGAATGTGTTACGCAAAGCGTGCCTTCTATGCAGCTAAGTTTGCAGTGCCACGAACGGGGCACAAGGAGGATTTCTCGTGCTGCTTGTTGCCTGCTGTGAATGAGTGAGACTCGTCTCAGTTCGTACTCCCACCACAGCAACACGTAGTGCAGAAACATGGCGACCCTTCGCTCTCTGCTTACTTTCCTGAAGCTGCAAATGCAAAAGTAGAACTAAAATGAAACATATAAGCCGACCGCGGTGGCAGAGCGGTTCTAGGCGCTTTAGTCCGGAACCGCGCGACTGCTACGGTCGCAGGTTCGAATCCTGCCTTGGGCATGGATGTGTGTCATGTCCATAGATTCGTTAGGTTTAAGTAGTTCTAAGTTCTGGGGACTGATGACTTCAGATGTTAAGTCCCATAGTGCTCAGAGCCACTTGAACCATTTGAAACATATAAGCATGCATTACTGTACTTACAATTACTTTTATTTGATGAAAAACATCTTTCAGAGAGCCCCACAGCCAAAGTCACACGGATTAAGATCAGGTGGTCAGTACGGTGAAGCTGTAGGGAAAAGGTGGCTGATAATTCTATGATTTCGGAAATGGCGCTTCAGAAGCTACTTAACTGGATTTGCAATGTGCGGAGGTGCGCCATCTTGCATAAAAATGATCCCATCCACGCTGTTGGAAGGCTGGAATGACGTCGTTGTGCAAAAGACACTCATAGCCCTAACCAGTGACGATGCAGGTAACGAGGCTGAAAGCACCTGTCTCTTCGAAAAAATGTGGCCCTATGATAAATGATGCCGTAAGCCCGCACCACACAGTGACCTTTTCAGGATGAAGTGGTACTGGTTGATTTTCGTTTAAATTTTCCATTGCCCATATTCGACAATTCTGTTTATTGACATCCTGTCACATGGAAGTGGGCTTCATCTGTCCACAAAGTCTTCAATGGCCAATCATTGTCCACATCCATGCGAGCAAGAAATTCTAAAGCAAAGGATTTTCTTCCTGGCAGGTCGATAGGAAGCAACTCTTGCACATGGGTAATTTTAAATGGATAGCAAAGAATGATGTTTCATAGAATTTTACACACCATGCTCATGGGTATGTCCAATGTTTGGGCAATTCTCTGTGCACTACACGTTTGCACAGCACCACTCGTCTCCTCCTGCATTGCTGTGGCCACTGCTTCCACTGATGTCAAATCAATTCGCTTCCTCCCTCTACCGGGTTGAACACTAAAAGAACCCCTCTTTACGATTTCAGAATCATTTTCTCCAGACTCACGGCAGTCATCGGATCAACGCCTTTTTGCAAACCCTGCAGCGTCTGGAACTTTTGCAGAGCGACGTGTGCACAGTCATCATTCCTGTAATACAGCTTTACAAGCAGAGCGTGATCCTGCATTGAGACAGTCATGGCGAACGTCGAAGATGCGAAAGGAGGAAAAGCTTCTTGAGTACAATGACTTGGATCGTTACAGATTAACGAATTTAAAGGATGTACATTAAAGCGCGAAGATCTTCCTGAATATGGTGGGTGGCTAATGTCAAAACGATCCTCCTTAAAACGAAAAAAAACATTTTTTTGTCATGCACTATTCAATATGATTATCCACATACACGGTGCAAATGTTTCTTGTTGACTTCGCTGCTGTCACGCCTCTATTAAACTCAAACAGAAGAATATACGGGAAAAGTTCCGATTTTTCCACTTGGCACTCCATTTTCTAGCGTCCGCAACTTCACTCGCTGTCTCTAAATGACAGTATGTAAATTCAAATAGCAACAGTGAACTACAAAGAAAAATTGACAAACGATACGTAAACCCATAACAAACGGAATACAAACACGGCAAACGAAAATGCTACGAACTTATGCACCACCCTAATAACTTTAGTAGTTCACTGTTTCCTTGGTAAGAACAGCAACTGAAATAAAAGCATCTAAAATCTGCCTGATGAGGACTGGCTTTTGTCTCGAAGCAACTGCAAACACTGTATTGCTGGCAAGTAATGTTTATATTCTTGTCCTCTACAACAACAAGAAATTAGGAACAGTTATTCTGAAACGTCTCTGTATAAACTTGATGATCTGCATTGGAACATTGCACTCTTTCTTCAGGGGCATTCGCTTTTTAAATACGGTGCAATGACATGTCACAGTATGTACAATTTCCTCGAATGTTTATATGGTCAGTAATACAGGACGACAATGCTTCCAGCACGCTACAAGAGTTAGTACTGCTAATAGAGGCTCGATGATACAAGTGTGTATACTACCGCGCACTCTGAGTCAACCTACACTGACCACCTACCTAACAGCCAGTATGTCCATGTTTGGCATGGAAGCAATGAGGTCTTTGGCATCACATCTGCAGCCGTAAGTCCCCTAATTCCCAATAAATTCTGGGGGGGGGGGGGGGGAGGGAAGCAATGAGCTCTTATGCCACATTCAATTACATCCCAGATGTGTTCGATCGGTTTTAGATCTGGCGAGTTGGGGGCCAGTACATGAACTGAAACTCGTCACTGTGTTCCTCAAACCACTCCATCACTCATGGTCTTGTGACATGGCGCATTGTCTTGTTGGAAAAGGCCACTGCCATCGGGAAACTTGATCATGAAGAGGCATACCTGATCTGCAACTAATGTACGATATTCCTTGGCCATCATGGTACCATGCACGTGTTCCACTGTACCAATGAATGCCCATGTGAACGTTCCCCACAACATAATGGAGCCACTGCCAGCTTGTCTCTTTTCGCAGTACAGGCGTTAAGGAGCTGTTCCCCTGGAAGACGACGGATTCGCGCCCTCCCATTGGCATGATGAAGAAGGTATCAGGATTCATCAGACCATCCAACACTCTGGCACTGCACCAAAGTCTGGTGCCCATTTCAGTCACGATGTGATGTTAACATTGGCACATGCATGGGTCGTCAAATGGGGAGGCCCATTGTTGTGAGTGTTTGGTGCACTGTGCTGTTCAGTCATACTTTTACTCTGCCCAGTATTAATTTCTAATGTTAGTTCTGCCCAGTTCCCGACTGTCGCTGTTTTACCAGTCTGCACAGCCTGCAATGTCTTACGTCTGTAACAATGGATGGCCGTCCAACCCCACAAAGTGTGGACATGGTTTCACCTTGGTTTTGCCATGTGTCCAACACATTAACCACAGCACTCCTCGAACACCCAACCAGACGTGACGTTTCCGAAATGCTCGTGCCAAGTCTCTGCAATAACACAATATGTTCTCAGTCAAACTCAACTAGATCATGTGTCTTTCCCATTCTACATGTAGACAGCACACTCACTGATAATACATCCACTGTGTGTGTGTGTGTGTGTGTGTGTGTGTGTGACTAGGAGTCATTCCTGGTTAGGTGACACTGATATCGCCTGGAGGGCGTTTATATCGAAATGGGTCGCTGGTCATAAAGTTCTTGCTGATCAGTGTATTGCGCCATGAACAGCTATTAATTCGCTCGAATTTTGCTGGCAATATATCATGCGACGTATAGTACCGTAGTGCAAAAGAGTGGAAAAACGCTCCTCTTGGAGTACAAAAAGGCGAACACGTCTCCCTTTAAGAGACTGACAGGAAAGTGGGGAACCAGCTGCCTCAGTCCTCCACCACATTTCCTCACCAAAAATTTATGCATGCAAACATTTCTGCGCTTTTTTAACACAGGACATTGTAAATCCTATTATCCCGTCCCCCTCTCAGCCTTCATACTCAGCATATCCCTCCCATTGCCACTATGTCACTCTCCAAGTGTATTTTCTCCCATTGATTTACAGTATTGGTTGGTTGGTTGTTTCGGGGAAGGAGACCAGACAGCGAGGTCATCGGTCTCATCGGATTAGGGAAGGACGGGGAAGGAAGTCGGCCGTGCCCTTTGAAAGGAACCATCCCGGCATGTGCCTGGAGCGATTTAGGGAAATCACGGAAAACCTAAATCAGGATGGCCGGACGCGGGATGATTTACAGTATATCCCACTGTCACTGTTTCCGCTCTCACTTAGATTGTCCTCTTTTGTCGTTCTTTCCCACTGCATGTGCCTCTAGCATACCTCAGCAGCTCAAAAACGGGGTGGGGGGGGGGGGGGGGGAGGGGCAACTAAATTTCTCCTAGAGACATGGTCTGGGAGGACCCGGACATCCCAAACCTAAGTATGGTCTCAACTCTTCTTTTTTTTTCATTTCCACTGTCTCCTCTCTCTTTTCCTACCACTGCTTCTATCTTTTGCTTTTTTGGCACTGTCTCTCACTATCATCAATATCTCCTTTCCTTCCTCCCCTCCTCCCCCCTCCCACCTCTCTCTCTCTCTCTCTCTCTCTCTCTCTCTCTCTCTCTCTCTCTCTGTCTCCCCCCCCCCCCACCTCCCACTCACTGATGCTTTCTCTCTCCAACCACAACCACTGTCTCGTCTGTCCTCTCCCACTGGTATTTTCTCTTCCATCATCGTCTTTCTGCCATTTTCTTTCAGCATAAAAAGGCGCAATCATGTTCGAATGCAAAATTTTTTGGCAAGGGTGGCAGAATGCGGATTGAGGCAGCTGGTTGCCCACTTATCTGTCAGATTCTTTTGAAGGGGAAGATATTCATCTTTTTTTGTGCTCCAACAGGAGCATTCTTCTGCTGGTTCCCTTTTTTCCCTGTGACAACAGTATATACACCTCATTGTGAAGTTTTACATCTTATACACTTAGACACAATTATATACTTTGACAGATATAAACAACAAACAAGTATGCATAACATAAGCTTAACACAAAATCATTTGCTTTACGTTTTTTCTCAATACTTTTCTCATCGATCACAATTCATCGAAAATCCCCAGCTTTCGATTTTTTTTGTATGATAAAAGAGATAAAATGTTATTAGAAAATTTTTCTGAATTTGCAGCTGTACATAATTTTTGACGGCCGTTAAGTTCTTTCAAGTCTTTTTAGCCCATTTTTTGTTGCTGTAGTTCCACTTTGGGCATGTTTCTATAGGCTTGAAGTGTCCATTATACAGAGATAGTGCGCCATAAAATATTACAAGTGAACAAATGCTGGCTAGAAACATAGTTTGGTGACCTCAGAAACCTTGCGATGACCCCAGAACCCTTGTCAGGCGTTCAAATAATCAATTAAAACTACATTTATGCCTTGTACTGGATAGAAGTGCAACTCCGAACCCTGGATCTTGGTAATGGATAACGATACCGAGAAAAGTTTCGTAGTTCCACGAGAACAATATCTCAAGAACGTACCATATAGATTGACGATATGCCATCGGTAGAAATGACCGAAGTGACGATCTCTACAATTAGTACTTTTCTTGCCCAAAAAAATCCTAGTTTTTCGGGATTCTCAGGAATTGCCCACGAACAAATGTTGCTTGTATAAGCCACGTAGCCGGCCGCTGTGGTCGAGCGGTTCTAAGTGCTTCAGTCCGGAACCACGTGGCTGCTAAGGTCGCAGGTTCGAATCCTGCCTCAGGCATGGATGTGTGTGATGTCCTTAGGTTAGTTAGGTTTAAATAGTTCTAAGTTCTAGGGGACTGATGACCTCAGATGTTAAGTCCCATAGTGCTCAGAGCCATTTGAACCATTTAAGCCACGTGAGGTCCACCCTAGGCCACACCTTATGCAGCAGAACCATCAAGTTTGTCAATTTGCTTGGGATGGAGAAAGTTCGTAATGTTTAAATTTTGGCATTGCACTGTAGGATAGTTACTGTATGCTAGTTCTTCCGATAGGTATACACATAATCGCTGGGCCATAGGCTGGCCAAAACAGTTGACCTCTTGTCTCTGTAATCAATAGAAGTCGACATATGACACTCTGAAAGACAGCTTTTGTGCATACGACTCTTGTGGAACATTTTGATGCCATGCACGGATCGATTGCATTTGTGAAGATATGTTTCGTGCTTAATAAGAAATTATATTTATTCAGTATTTCATTCCAATGCGTATTTTTGTTTATGTCCAATTTTCCCCGAATTGCGTTGTTTAAATTATGTCAGACCTTCATAAAAGTAACAACAGAATTAGGTTGCTATTTTTGGAGATGGGGTCCAGTCCTGGCTCTCAACAGTCCTGAATGAATCACAAAACAAACTTTTATTATACAATCAATGAAAGGTTTTGCAGAAGCGACTCGAATTGCAAAATGTGCGACTCTAGAATTTCAAATCGACGCAAGCAGTCTCGCGCAAAAGAAAATTCCTAAGTCCTCTTTTTCCTGAAAAAATCAGAAATGCACAAATTTTTTAGTTAGCTGATTACGTGTCGACTTGTACACTGGCACGCCGAAGAACAACACTGCAGCGTGAGTTTCTCAGTCAGAGTACAGAAAAATATACAGCATCTCTTCTGCTGTCACAGCTAATAATGCAATGTCTGAGTGAAAAAAAAAACAACTATAAAACAGCGTCTTACACAAGGCCTCCCGCTTTTCTTAGCAAGCACGAAAATAAAAATCTCTGCAGCGTCCTCTCATTACTACCAGGCGGTCGATAATCAGCATTCTGACTGCGTCCCTACTGGTTATCAACCGGCCAAGCCTGTTTTTCCTCTGACTATTGGAAACTTGTGTGACCTATTTGTAGAACGACTTTGATCTTCACTACTGATGTTACAGCAGTTTCGCTTCTCTTGGAATTTCTAGTGATTGTTCTGAGCTGACTATGGTGAAAGTTAGCAGCTGCCCCTGAAACCATTTAGGCATCCTCTGGGTAAATCAAAGAAGTCCTCATCTCACGGTCTATTGGTGGAAATGTCCAACTCTCTGTGGACACGCCCAGCCAGAGATCTGGGCCAGAAACACTCAAAACAGTTGTGCAAAAGCTGAACAGTTCCAACCTGTACTCTGATAACAAACTTTCTTCGTATATCAGCTGCTGCTCAAACATATCTTTTTTCAGGGACCAATGTTGAACCTGTAGTATTAACCCTTTGACTACCAATGGGAAGTATATGTCCCTTAAAAGATAATCAGAGAATAAGCTGCAATTTATTGCAAGTTATTGATATGTACCAATGTTCCAATGGTAAAGTGAAGACTGTTAATGGTTAGCAGAGTATTGGAAAAAGGGGGTTATGGACCCAAGTACCAAGATGTTGGCGATGACATCATCCAAAATGGCGGCGATGGGGTCATCCAATATGGCGGATTTTTGCTGGAAGTTTAAACTTTGGCGGGAAGAAGGTCAACTCGGTTACCTCCACTAACCAGACACCCTCCCCTCTCCCAGAAAAATAGTGCGAAGTTCAAATTCCAACAGGAAAATCCATCACACCCTGGTTATCTCTAATGAGCAAAGAAAATGGTGGGAAAATAGCTCACTTGGGCTAACGTAAGTCACCCGACCGCCACTTCCTCCTACGAACTGGTGCCAAGTTTGAATTTTGGTAGGAAGATAGCATTTGGGGTTTCGCTGCTAATCTAAGAAAACTGTGGGAAGGAAAGGACACTTGTACTAACCTCAGTCGCCACCTCCTCCTAAGGATTCGCAGGAAAAAAGTACTTGTCTTTATTATTTACCCAATTTCAACCAGGTGTGTTTACCACTGGGTCTGGACTCCAACTGGCTTAGTTCGTATCGGTGCCACCACAGGGCGATACTGTTGAAACGTCCCCTTTTGAAGAATTATATACGACTATGCTTATCCTGACACACAATATTTTTAGCGTAACGCAATCTGACTTTCAAAAAATCCCTACAAAAGAATGGCCCTGACTAACATTAACCTATACCTTTCACAAATCACTTACCTCACAAAACTATTCGTTACTGGAACTACTGCAATACAGCGAGCGACACTACTGCCAGCTAAATAAAAGATTCAAACTACGGAAGGCACTAACTACTGATAGGCATAGTTAGCAAATGAAAGATTTTAATAGAGAACAAACAATGTATTTACCTTAAAAGTCATAATATATATAGCAGTTCATGACAGTCTTACAAATTTCAAAACTCCGCCATCTCTCTCCCCACATCCATCACTGCTGGCGGCTCACCTCCAACTGCGCAACGCTACGCGCTGTTCACATCCAGCTGCCGCTGCCCAACACTACAATGGCAGACAACAATGCAAACTACCCACAGACTGCACACAGCACAGCCAGTGATTTTTCATATAGAGCGCTACGTGGCGTTACCAATAAGAAAACATAAACAGCCTACTTACATAGCCCCCATGCTCCCCAAAAAATTTTACAAATTGTTTTGGTCAGTGGCCAATAATGATTTGATAAAATTTTTCATAATTACAGTAACAAAGATATCAAATGCACACACTTATTGATACAATGTTGGTCAAAAGCTAAAATTTTCTCACAGTCCATAAAGACAGTCCTGATCATTCATCACAGTAACATTGCAGTGTTTTTCTCAAAGTCTGAGCAGTAAAAGAAAATGCACATGGAAGTAATGGATTTCCATGCAGTCTTGAAGAAGAAGTGTTGTCCTTCCAATGGAAAGACAGTGCTGACTCTTGACATGCAGACAAGTAATGGGCCACAACAGAGCAAACCCACAGCAGAGTCAATCGAAGTTTTGAAGAGTATTGGTAGGTCATCACAGAGCAGACCGACTGTAGTCCTGGTAGAGAGTATGGTATTGGTGAGTCATCAGAGGTGCAGACCCACTGTAGTCCTTGTAGAAATAATGGTATTGGTGGGCCATCAAAGATGCAGCCCAAATGTAGTCCTTGTAGAGATGGCCAGCAGCCATCTGCTGCGACTGTGCAGGTGCACAATCATCATCGAAGAGTCTTGCAGAGAAGATAGCAAGTCCATAAACCACCACTTGTACACTCACAAAGTTTTTGGAATTGTCCTTAGAACCAGCAATGCTGTTATCCAGTCCCTTGCTGAATTATTAACACACGTCCAAACTCTAACGGTCCCTACTTCTCACATATTGTCCATATAGTATGACCAACAGAAACGTGTGCAGTGAAATGTGACTTACAAGTTACTTAATTTGATGAACTGGTGCAATTACAATTTTATAACATAAGAATATAATAACAAGGGTACAAAATACATCATTAAAGAACATAACAATACAGATAACATTTTTAGTAGTACAGGCTTTACAAAAGAATCGAAATAACATATACATCAGTGTTACAGGAATTATGACATAAGTACATACATAAAAGATCAGAATAATTATTGAAACATCGACTTCACACATGAGCATTAAAACAGAACAGAATAAATAATGTCTAAACATCTTTACGAAGAAAATAACATAGTATTTGAAAAATTCTACAACATAAATCTTATTAGCTAAACACATAAAGACAGGAAAAAGACAAATAAACAAGGGTACATAAACACATAGTGGGATAACACATAGCGGAATAACACAAAAGGAAAGACAGGGTTCGTTTTCAGTGGAACATTTGGTACTGCAGTCCAACCCAAAACTTCATTCCACAGATCGTCTCTCTTATTTCAACATTTGTTTCCACCAAAAAAATCCTATCCAAGCATGCTTTCTGTATTTGTATGTTCACATATTTCTTACCTCATTATTTATTTTCGATTATCTTAACTCATCATTTATTTCCAAGAAAATCCTACCTAAACCTGTTCTCCATAAACCCTACTTTTTTGTTCATATGCTCTTTCAAAATACTTTTTTGGCCAAACCATTTTCTTATAGCTTCTCAATGCATTTCTTCCAATTCATCATAGTTAGTTCCTTATATAGTCTACCCCATCTTAAGCTAACTTAAATCTACTGAGCTCAGATGCTAAACTAAGGGACAAGGCAATGCAGCAGCACAAAACAATTAATACAAACAGCAATAAAAAAATGGAAATTGTCAAAGCAAGCAGCAATATTACAACTAATGGCAATGACCAGCAAACAAGAAAAATAAATCAGTAGTGAACTGGCTTAGCAGAGTAACACAAATTAAAATTCAGTAGCACTATACCTGGCAAACAGCAGCAGCAAATGCTATATAACTAATACCTAAGCATGGTAAAGATCAAGCAGAAAAAATATTACACTAAAGACAACAATGCAGATAAGGGAAATGTCTATTCACACCTTAATATCTATGTCATTAAAGTGGTGCACCACAAAAACTAATTCTACAACAAATTACCAAGTACTTGAAAAGAAAATTATATATGCAGTTACTGTTATTAGTCCCTTCTTATTGTTCTTTCCATCCCAAGAGCTTCTTTTTCGAAGAATGTGGATCACAAAATAATTATTTAATAGATCTGTTGACAGAAAGTGTTCACATTAGCAAATGCAATTAATTTTATTTTATAAAACCAATGCTGCAACACAGCTGGAAATCAGATATTAAACAAAATGAGCAATCTCTCAACTAGAAATACAATAGATGTAAAATGTTTCTCATCGTTTCATTAGGCATTTTAGTAAATATCATAAATTAAGAGCACCACAGTATAATCATATGTTTTCAAGTTCGAGCGTGTCGTATTTGCGTTGCCTTCTACAAAGGAATGTCAATAGCGAGGAAATGGCCTCCCCTTTTTTTTCACCTGTACGTCTGAAAGGCCTTTTTTTTCCAGGCGATTGTCGCGCAGCTGGGTGCTCACGATGCATTATGTGCAGGTGGTCACTTAACTTTCTTACCGAAATATTTACGACACCAGTTTCCGCTACAGTGACAGTCTCATATAAAAATATTTCGCAGGTCAAGAATTTGCGTTACAAATCTGTAGAAACAAAATCCTATTGATATAACAGTGTCCAAAAAAATTTTCGTCGGCATTGTAATACATTCACACATTTACATTCATTTCATAACTCTTAAAGTACGATTCTTGGTTTCCAACAAACTTTTTCACAAACCAGAGTCCCTAACCACTACTCATTATTCCTTACCTTATTCGTCGACACTTCTTCAATATTTTATCATAACAGATACATATCATAATCAAATAACTCATATAGCATCAGCTTACTGATCATAAACATACCGCAACAGCATAATACACATAGTCATCGTAATAATAACATCATAACACCTCAGCCAACTCTCAAAATCGTCGTAGCTTCCTCCAATAATTTCAAAACCTAAAAAAAATTCTCTGCTCATTTCAAGAGTGTCATTTACCTCAAACGTACTTTAAAATCATGCTCCCTTACCAAATATATCATTCAAAGCTCTCATAGTATCACAATGGTTCCGAAAAATATGAAGGGTTCACACAGTACAGACAAAATACAATTTCATAAGTGTGAAGTTATCCAGCTGTGTAATTGCGTAAACATCAGTCACTGATGTAGTAAAAAAAATATTTGTCTCTCTCAGTTAAATGATCAGATAGCTGTGTAATTTGTGCTGGAGAAATATGGTACCGATGTGTCAAGTTGTATAAGCAAATACCATATTGGCTAGGGCTCCTTGTGCTTGCCAAACACATGATACACAAAGTAAGCGTGTACCCCCCTGAGGATTAATGAAATTATAGCCTCAGGTGTTACAGATTACTGCAATGGAATGAAATGTATCGCGGAAAACCTTTGTATCATTGTAATTCAAAAATCTTTAAAAACAAATGTTTTAAGTACAAAATTAACCACTCAAATACGTGTACTGTAGCGCTAAACTGTGCGTCTTGTAAGATAAACTCTGTGGAAGTGTCGTAGTTATCGTCCTCCGAAAGCTAAGTTCCGCAAAAGTCAATGTACTTACCTCATGATAAACAAAAGTGAAATGCTTTGCGTATAGATATCTTAGTTATTACGCTTATTGCCGTGATGAAGAAAGTGCTGTGCTGTAACGTATTGTTGTGCTACGGAAAAGGCTGTCTCATTGTAGCTATACCACAAAAGTTACTACTAAAACATGTTTTACTTTCCAGAATAATACAGAAAAACTGTGCAGATATAAAACAGAAACACTGCAGAAGCAACATTGTAAATTGTCACTCATTAGTAGCGTCGTGATAAAATCATGTAGCTGTCACATAAACTAACCACTGTGTCATCTGGTATCTCACTGAAAGTACTTTAAATCCAGAATGTATTTTCAAGTAAACCAAAATGTTGCATTAAAATCTCATTAGCAGTACCAGTATATGTCCTAAGTATGTAAGCCTGATAGTCGTTACGTAATCGTGCAACTAACAAGCAAGAATGTACAAATACAACACTGTGTCGTCTGTTCACTATAACAATGCATTCGTAATTTCTGTTTAAAAATGTTCCCTAGGTTCTAGACTGGATATTTAACTTCAAACATTGTTGCATGTTAACAGATTCTAAGTCTGACAAAGCATACTAGTAATGTAAAGTGAAAAATTTTGTAGCAAAAATTAAGCTAAAAAAACAGATTATCTCTCAATAAATGGTTTTACATGTGAAGTGTGGTGCAATCCATTACTCTTCATAGTACTCAAAGTTTCAACTTGAACGCAATTATCATGCGGTATACGTCGGTAAGGAATGCTAAAATTTTTCTCAAGGTTAGCGTCTATGTTATTTTTCGCTGAGCCGGCTGTCGCATGTGGCTGCCTGCGGTGCGGGTCATTGTCTGCTATCTCTTTGTTGGCGTGCGTCATTATAGGGATTTGGAGACCTAACTTCTACAAATTCACCTTGTCGAGAGTGCCCTGCTCTGTTTGAATCCCGCCAGTTCTGATGGAATTCAGGTCTGTCGTTTTGTCGGTAGTTTACATAGTTTCTTGTTTGTCGGTCATTTGGTGGAGAATTTCTCCCGGAATCGAAACTGCGCGCTGAACTGTTGTGTCTTAAGTTATTATGTCTCCCTTGATAATAATTGTTTTTGTTCCCATATTGTCTGTTTCTATGGTAATCTCTGTCATATTCATTACTACGGAAATGCGATCTTTCTCTGTAACTATTATTACTCTGCCAGTGGTTGCCATATGGGTGGTGTCTGTTTTGGTCACGATTTGCGTTGTAAGAATAGACTTGTCGTGTCCAGTTACTGTTTCTGTCGTCACGGAATTGTGACGGATGTGACCTGTAGTGATTGTTTTCCTGTTTTCGCATCCCGCGACTGTCTGAGTCAATTTCTAATTCTTGTCATTGTCCCTGAAAAGCTTCAATGTCGTCTTTGCAACGTCCTGCTAAAATAATATGTCGTAAATGTTCAGGAAATTTGAGTAAGCAAATGCGGATGACTTCTGAGGGGCTGTATGGGTTTGAAAGATACTGATTCTTATGCAACATGTCTTCAAAATATTTGACAAGACTGGAAAATTCAGATTGTTCAAAGGGTTTCATCATCATGATGCTATGTTTTACTCGGTCTTGTGTAGCTTGAGACCAATATGCTGAGAGGAAGGCATGGTAAAATTCTCCTTCATCGTGACAATCGTGAATGACCGATCGCATTCTTACAGCTGGTTCATTCTCTAAGTAGCCACACATAAATTCTAATCTGTGTTCTAACGACCAGTTGGGAGGAAAACAATGAGAGAATTGATGCAGCCATGCTTGTGGATGAATGTCGTTGCCAGAATTCTTAAATGTTTTGAATTTAC
Organism: Schistocerca americana; assembly: GCF_021461395.2. Lineage (NCBI taxonomy): Eukaryota > Metazoa > Arthropoda > Insecta > Orthoptera > Acrididae > Schistocerca > Schistocerca americana. The sequence continues at coordinate 131,025,811 of NC_060123.1, read as the reverse complement.
GTGTAGTAATGAACAGCTTATAGTCAAAATCATCATGTCGGCGAGTCGCATATCGGTCATTGTTAGGTCGTGTCGGCCGTTCCATCTCAAAATTCGGTGCACATTGCCAATTTCTTTCATAACTCCCGAAATGCCCTGTGTTATTATTTTGCGGCTTTTCCGTATTTCTAAGTCCCTCTTCCCATGTTGGAGCGCGAGTGTCCTCTGAAATTTGTAATTTTTGTATTAATTGTGCCAACTGATCTTGTACTTCCCGGATTTCTCTTTTGTACTGTATATTGATTTGATTTTGATTGAATTTCCTAATTTGTTCGCACTCTTCTGTGTCATTAAAGACTACCGGTTTTCTGTCATTCAGATTATCATCTACCTTCGTAGATAAATTAGTGAACTGATCCGAAAGTTCGGCTACTTTCTCCGATAGTGTACTTTTTTTCTCAGTGTGTTTTTCTGAACCAAGTTTCAGAGTATCTACTGTGTCCTTTAAGTTTTCCTGAGTTTTTGCAAGTTGTGTAACCGAATCGGTAGATGCAACTGAGTCAAATTTAGCTTGCAAGGTCTCATGATTTTCATGAACAATAGTTTGCAGTTCTTTTATGGCTGCTTCGTGATTCTGTAATGCATTTTCATGCCGCGAAAAAATAGGTTGATAATACTCACAAATTTGTGTTTTTACGTCATTACAGACTTTTTGACATTTCGATTCAATGTTATGTAACTCAGTAGTTAAATCTTCACGTGTTTGTTCAAGAGTTTGTTCCAATGAGTCTAACTTTTGAAGCTGTTGCTGTGTTTGTCTCTGATTTTGTTCCATTGTGTCTACCTTTTGAAGATTTTATTCCATTGTGTCTAACTGTTGCTGTGTTTGTCTCTGGTGTTTTTCCATTGTGTCTAACTTTTGAAGATTTTGTTCCATTGTGTCTAACTTCTGAAGCTTTTGTCCCATTTGTTGCATTAATTGTAATAACAATGCACTGGTGTCTGAAACATGTTCCTCAGTGCTATTCGACAATGCATTTGAACCGGCAATATTCGCATTTTGAAAAGCAGGAAATGTGTCTTGACTTATTTGAGAAAACGCCGAGGACGCAAAACCTGAATCTACCGTATTTGCAATATTGTGTTCTGTCATTCCCGATTCCTGAGGCGAGCTGTTGCCGACCGATCGATCGATAATGCTTCCCTGTTCACTACCTGTTTCACTGTCTACACCATTATTTGACGTCCGCTCCATTTCCCTATGCACAATTACCAAATTACTACTTTGAATGTCTGTTAATTCATACACAGCGGTGCTGGTAAGCTACGCTCGTCGTCACTATTATTTCTCTGTTTACTTTGGAGCCTAGTGTTATGTTTTTCACACGCCATTATTGTCACAATATTTCACACGATAACACAGAAAATAAGAGAACACATTAACATAGCGCTGAAAATAATATCTAGTTAATTGCAAGCTGCGAAATACTTGGTGCAAATTTACATGTGTGCCACACCTGTTTTACTGTACAACAATGAAAGACTGCAACTACAAAGGAGATTCTCTCTACAATTACGCGCTAGCAATAAACAAAAGGTACACTAATTACACAAACTACAAGAAAAATCAGAAGATTCCAGTGAGGTATCCTCGGCTAAGGGTCGACATATGAAACGTCCCCATTTGAAGAATTATATACGACTGTGCTTATCCTGACACACAATATTTTTAGCGCAACGCAATCTGACTTTCAAAAAATCCCTACAAAAGAATGGCCCTGACTAACATTAACCTATACCTTTCACAAATCACTTACCTCACAAAACTATTCGTTACTGGAACTACTGCAATACAGCGAGCGCCACTACTGCCAGCTAAATAAAAGATTCAAACTACGGAAGGCACTAACTACTGATAGGCATAGTTAGCAAATGAAAGATTTTAATAGAGAACAAACAATGTATTTACCTTAAAAGTCATAATATATATAGCAGTTCATGACAGTCTTACAAATTTCAAAACTCCGCCATCTCTCTCCCCACATCCATCACTGCTGGCGGCTCACCTCCAACTGCGCAACGCTACGCGCTGTTCACATCCAACTGCCGCTGCCCAACACTACAATGGCAGACAACAATGCAAACTACCCACAGACTGCACACAGCACAGCCAGTGATTTTTCATATAGAGCGCTACGTGGCGTTACCAATAAGAAAACATAAACAGCCTACTTACACTGTCACGTCGGGTGATGACGCAAGTACCATTGTTCAGTATGGCTGTATTCATTTTGTTCGCCATGTGCTCTAGGACACAGCCACTGCACGATCCCACTACGTAATCCAAGATCGTCTGATCTTTCTCTCACACGTTTATAACGGGATACGCGGCGCGTGTACGCCCAGCGAGCGCACGACTGATGCGTCACAGCCTCCAGCCAGCACGTTCATACTCGCACCACAGATAGTCTTCTGCAAACACCCTAACGAAGGTAACTGAACACATATGACACCCACATCGTGCATCTAACGTATCAATTGCCTAATTTCATTTCAATTTTAGTAATATTCAGTGAGCAAATAAGAAGTTCGACATTTTCCCAGTAGTAGCGCAGTGTTCCTTCATGACCTAGCACCCCCCACCCCTAGAATGCTGCTCTCCTGTTGGCTACTTCATTAGTCACGTAATTCGACGTGATAGACCCCCAGATGGTGGTCTGTAGAGGGTAAATGGCTTGGGTTCACAATACACAGTCTGCAGACGCGCATACAACACCTAGTTTTCCGGAATAATTTCACTACAGACTTGCAAACTGTTCATAAATAATGAAGCCCAGTGATCTGTAGACACGCTCAGTACTTGTAAACTGTCCAAATAGCTCATCGCACAGCCTACAGGCCAGCTTGCAAAATAATGCAATCAACACGTGCAAGCACCGCCTCCCTACACCCTGTCCACCGGACAGCGAAGCTACGTGGGCGTCAGGTGTCAAACCACGTACAGACCCACGCTCGGGACCTCCAAGCATGAGGAAGCCACATCCCTTTCACACTTTATATTTCAAATTCCTATCATAACACGTGTTCACCTAGACACAGGTCCTGGTGCGACCGGCCAGTGATACGCGCGCGGTCACAGTCACGAGCCACTGCCGAACGCAGGTAAAAGCTGCATCTTGGCGCCATTGACAACGCGATCGGACGGGAGTGAAGACTTATTTACAGACAGCAGATGCTCCAAGACTCGCCGCACGCGTGGGTTCGTCGCTACCCTCGCTGTAACTGCGATCCGGCAAAGATGCTGCAGATGTCCATTCCAGAATAGCAGAAGCTGCTTTCACCTTAGCAATTCTAACGAACAGTGCGTCACGTGTGGTTGACTTCGCCGTGTGTAGCTACTTACCATCGCAACCGCATCTAGCGATGTCCTCAATGTTATACTGAAGCCACAATGCTACCTAAAATAACAGCCAAGTCGAACTCTAGTAAATTGCATATTCCCCCCCAGAAATACTTAATGTGCGCTTTTCTAGGAGTCTTCATGTTGTCTCAGCTAGTATGCACGGAAATTCTCGCCCTAACAGAATCTCTTTGCGAAAATAACGCACAATAACGTCGAATGCAGTCTTCCTCGCTGACCTAACGTGGTATCCACTCCATCACAAGCTACCCTTCCTGTTCTCAACATACGCAAATGTTTGCACCACTATGTAGAGGCTCCTATATCCCAGCACAAAGGATGTCGATGAGTCGAGCATTATTATTCGCTATTATCGAATTTACTCGCCGAATTACTGATACAACCGATATCAAAGCACTGTCCTCCATTTATTGGTCTGCAGACGAGAGTTTCAGCCATTATTTTCACATCGTCATACTGCACTGACAAGTAAATCATACAAAATAACATACATATCTTAAAATAAGGAAATACTCTCACCATACGACACACAGTCATCCTCTGTACTCTTGCCATAACATAAACCATACTAACTTTACAGTGCAATATATACACACATTTTACACAACAAAAGCCACAGTAACTTTACAATAAAATATATACACATTTTACACCTAGAGTGCAAATATCTTTTATATCTGTACAGCACCCAAAAAAGTTATAGTATGCCTACACTCAGGCTATATGGCACAATACTCCCCAGTCCTAGGTAAGCACAGTCAGCCTTTTCTTTCTTTCTGCCTACAGACGTGACATTCAGCGCCATACAAAATCATCCCTTTTACATCAGAGCACCCTCAGCGGACCGAAGTCGCACTCAGAACTCTTCTACAAATTCGAGATCCTTCCCCCTAAGCACAAACGGGTTACTATTTCTGCTCCAAACCTGACCCCTATTCTACAGACATCTCCAGACTCGGCGATTACAAGAACACACTTATTTTAACCATAATATTATACAATTTTCGCGGTACTTGGCGATATCAAGCACAAGGCGACATCCTACCGATCGCTAGAACAACATAATTCACAAGGTATAGACTGGAAATTATTTCTACACAAACGCCAAACTTTAGCGGTAAACCACTCAGTAACTAGAAATAAATAGAGCAAACTGATATTTCCACTCTCGAATACCGAAGTCGGCGATGTAACAGATTCCAAATGACTCCTATAATTTACAAGCCAACTAAGATATTTCCCATGTCTAGAGAGCAGGCAAACATATCTTCCACTCACCATCTTCTCAAATTTCCACTTGATTACGAAAGCCACTCAACACGTACTTAGTATCAGTTGGATATTCGGTCATCTAGAGGAGCAGAAAGTTAACTCACATACATTGCTACACTCCAACAGGCCTCTGCAATCGGATGGATGCTGCAGTTAATGGGAAACGTGAATCATTCCCACCACAGGCCATGAATGCACAGAATCATTCTAGGAAACCTTTCACAAATATATTTTATCATTATAATCACGATTAAATCTCACGACGCGGTCTCAATTGAACGGCATTCGGCAATGAGCAAAGTATCGGAAATACACTCTTCTGTCGGCAGTGGCTCTGGAAATAGAAATATCACTACCTTTCTTATCACTTGACATACTCTTCCCTTTGCTATCACAGTACTCCAAGTAAATCCATACCATCCTGACTACTGGACATAGTCATTTCCGTTCCACAAACACATACTTTATAAACCTAATGCTCAAATGCGAACATATCACACACACACACCACTACTACTAAGTGAGATGTTTTTTTTCTGGACAAATACCCTGAAACCTCCCAGCAAAAATAAAAAAAATAACAATATTTAAAAAATGAAAATTAGCCAAGTGTACCCTCCCCGCGGATTTTTTTTAATGTCAATAATTAAATGCAAATGGCAATACAGCCAAATGTTGTTGAGCTCCCACAAAACATCGTTAAATTGAAATAAAAGCTACTGTACCTTCGCTACAAAAATATTGAAAAATGATGGCCCAATGTAAACTTGCCACAAAAATTAAGAAATGAAGATTGATCCTTAAACCCACAATAATAGGCCAGCAGCGCTGACCTTCGGCCCTGAGAAATTATTAAACCTGGTAAATTGATTCTGGGAGGAAAAGCATAGGAAATATTCTTTAAATTGAAATGAAAATCTTTAAAACGATTACTTTGAAAAATTATTATTGGGGCATATCTTGAACAAATTCATTACAATTAACATACTTTATCTGATGTGCGCAATGCTGCTTCATTATCTTCTTTAACAATATACCTCGTCCCAAACAGTGACCAGAGATTTAAGGAGAGCACGCCGCCAACCCATGCCGACGCCCGCTCAGTACAACCGTCCACTCGCTACTACAGTCGGCTGACTACATCCTCTCGCGACTCCCTACACACAACAACTGTTTCTGCCGACTCGCTACGTACTACTGCGATAAATAACTCTCTGGTCAGAGATTCTGTCATGCCTCGCCATCGCTGGTACTGAATACATACACGTTTCATAAACCTCCAGTGGGGGGGGGGGGGGGGGGGGCAAAAATTTGGCAGCGATGGTGAGTCATTTGGACTTGCCATGAGCAACAAATTTTTCTTAACTAATTAACTTTCCATTCACAGAATATATAGATGTAGAACATGAAGTAAATATGGTGCACATGCACCAAGTACAAAACATATTAGGCAATAACAAAATGTGAGTACAAAACATATTAACAAATGACATAAGTGCACATGCACTGAAAAATTCTTCAACGTTTTCACAACAAATAAACATAATGAGTACAACTCTCATTGACAAATGACATAAGTGCACATGTACTGTAGTTCAGAACATATCAGCAAATAAAAAAAAAGTAAATACAATGAGTAGAAATCATGTTAGAAAAATGACAAAAGTGCACACGCACTGTAGTTCAGAATATATCAGCAAATAAAAAAAAATGTACATACAATAGGTAGAAATCATGTTAGAAAAATGACAAAAGTGCACACGCACTGTAGTTCAGAATATATCAGCAAATCAAAAAAAAAATGTACATACAATGGGTAGAAATCATGTTAGAAAATTGACAAAAGTGCACACGCAATGTAGTTCAGAATATATCAGCAAATAAAAAAAAATGTACATACAAGGGTAGAAATCATGTTAGAAAAATGACAAAAGTGCACACACACTGTAACTCAGAATATATCAGCAAATCACAAAATGTACGTACAATGAATAGAAATCATGTTAGAAAAATGACAAAAGTGCACACGCACTGTAACTCAGAATACATCAGCAAATCACAAAATGTATTGGTCATGAATACAAATCATGTTAGCAGAAGAAATGATTTTCACTATGTTACAAGAATTAGGATAGGAAAGGGAAGAATTGCATCATGGTTGTAGCACTTTAGGTTGTACGCAGCTGCACTGAAAGTCCATATCTTTCTACTGAAGCACAACACCAAGTGAGACAATCTGAAGTTCATTTCCCAGAAGTATTTATCAGCGTAGCCAAGACACTGAAATGTCGTAGTAATATTCCTTGTTATCATTTTGGCAGTACATTAGGTACACCAAACAGTGGGACCATAATAACGTCTCCATCGTTTACAGTGGCGGACAGCATCTCGTGTCAACACCACGCTCTTACAAGGCACACCAACGTAGAATTAGTGCAAAAACCAAATATAGTGCTCCATGATCAAGAGGATATATAGGACAAATGGATATTGCAGTAATTCCGGGTAGTTAGGCCAGAAGGTGAAGGACAATAAGTCACATACTAGTCTTCATTGAGAATTACATTAGTAGTTTGCGGCATTCATTGCCGAGTTATTGAACATTTCTGTACCATGTATGTAGTATTACAGACTAATGTTCAAGAATTGCTTTACAGAGAACATTGGCACTCATTGCCTAATTACAAATCATCAGTTTACAGAGAACATTGGCACTCATTCCCTAATTACAAATCATCAGAAGACATTATATAATAACCGAGCGAGGTGGCGCAGTAGTTAGACACTGGACTCGCATTCGGAAGGACGACGGTTCAATCCCGCGTCCGGCCATCCTGATTTAGGTTTTCCGTGATTTCCCTAAATCAATCCAGGCAAATGCCGGGATGGTTCCTCTGAAAGGGCATGGCCGACTTCCTTCCCCATCCTTCCCTAATCCGATGAGACCGATGACCACGCTGTCTGGTCTCCTTCCCCCAACCAACCAACCAACCAACCATTATATAATAATATTCATGTGGTGTTTTACAGAGAACATTGGGACTCATTTCCTAATTACAAATCATCAGAAGTTATTACATAATAATATTCATGTGGTGTTTTACAGAGAACATTGGGACTCATTCCCTAATTACAAATCATCAGAAGTCATTACTTAAAACAGAAGGTAATCAATAACATAGTATTACAGAATAATGTTCATAATTAATCATTGGTCATCTCAATACTGTAATCAGTAGCATTCATTTCCCAGTTACAAGGGTTAATTATTGGCATAGCATTTATAGAGGATAACAAAAATATTATTTACTGAAATTATGTGCATAGTATTTATGCATTATCACTCAGTATTACTCAAAATTCATTATTCAAGTGACATACTATTCAGAGCTGATCGGTATTACTCAGAACTTTCTTAAACTGGTATCATTATTTGGGACTGGTAATTCATTTTTTTGTTAGCAATGCATTGCATTGGGTAATTATAGGGGAAAGAAATAAAAAAATTTTGCTTCTGGGTTGTTGCTGTAAATGAAAATGTGCAACGTCATTCGTCATGAGTTAGCTGTAGCAAGATTATGAAACAAGTAGAGTATATGTAATCACATTCATAAATGACACAGATTTAATGAACAACTGCTTATAGCACATTAATTTCACAAATAATTTCTCCTGCAAAAATATACAAAAATGGAATATTAAACTGAAAGAAGAAACGCATTTTATGCAGAAAAGTAGTGAACTTCGAATTAACAGGTAGTGAAATGTGTATAAAAAATGTGTTCCATAGCTGTCCCTTCCAAAACCTTCAGTCATCATACTATGCAATATAATACCTACTGTCAAAACGAACTGCAACAAATACTTAAATAACTACATAGCATAAATACATAACTTCAACATTATCCTCATCTGTAAAGAAAAAAAACTTCATTATCCATCACTTCATTATCTATATTATCATAACTCCATTATCATCATCACCTGTAAAGAAAAACTTCATTATCCATAGTAGCATATTCTTCATCATTATTCATCAGCATTCATTATCATCTGCAAAAAAATCACTTCATTACTTATTACACAACTATTCCTTATCTCTAGCATATTTCATCACTAAAACTAAGATGTGTAGTTCTGTCTGACAGTCTGCATCAATCGCCTTGTATTCTGAAAGAAAAAATTAGTTAAGACTGCTATTCTACGATGTGTATAGTACATTCTTGTTAATGCTTGTTAATCCTGATCCATTTACTCTTCCTCACGAGGTTTGCATCTTCTTTCGATCATTCCGAAGGTGAAATTCCCATTTTTGTTTAATTTATTTCTTTCACGCACCATTTCTTTCTGAAATTGATGAACAAAGATTAATGTCTTGCATTTACATCATATACTCACTAAATAATGACTGGTTTATGGTAACATAATTAAACATACAGCTTAACATGACAGAAAACGTAATATGTGAAAAACAGTGTTCAGAGGCAAAAATGTACCCAGTGTATCACAATGTAGCAGTAAAGTAGTCACGATGTTGAGATATGATAAGGCAAAATGTCAAAGTCAACTGGTGTTTGCTATATCTTAACTATTTCATAGTGCATACAAACAAAACATGAAACAATCGTACATACATAAAAAATGGAAAATATGCAGTGTCTGATGTGTAACAACAAGAAATGCCTCTCTTTGTTCATCTTGTATGTTGTGTAGTTGATAGAGGCGAGAGTTGAAGACTTTGATGGAGAAAGAATTTGATAAAATTAATATGTCACTAGATAGAATCGCACAATTGGTCATAAAATGTGTAAGTTCATCTGGAAAAATGTGCACGGTCTAATGTGTAACGACAAGAAGAGCGACCTGCTAACCTTACCTTGCCGGGCACTTGCCAAGAAAAAATACGATAATCGTCAGTAAGTAGTCATGTAAATATAATTGCATAAATAGTCATAAAAATTAGCAAATGGCATTATAGCGTGTTAAATGATAAAGTATCTTCATTCAATAAAAGGTTTGATGTTTGACCAGTGGTGGTTTCCTTTCGATTTTCTGGTTCTCAAAGTTTCGACGTGTACAACATTGGGGTGAGGGATGCTGCGAATCCTATATGGACCAGCGTATAGAAGTTCAAATTTACTGCACCTACCTTTTCCTTTATTAGATAAATAGTGTGTACGTACTAATATCTTCTGTCCAATGTGAAAGTCACGGCGTGTACAAACCTGTTTTTGCTGTCTTCTCCGGCGCTCTGCGGCACGTTTGATGCTGTTCAGTGCAATGTCAATTATTTCATGGTGTCGTAATCGACGAGACGTAGGAAAGTTTACTAATTCTGTAATTTTGTTAGGTGATTCAACATTTTTCAGTATAACAGACAGAGATAGCATAGTGGATTCATTTGGTATGGAATTAATTACATCTTGGAATGAGAATATTTGTGTGTACCAATCAATATGTCTTTTGTGGCAGTATATTCTACACAGTTTACCAATTTCTTTCATTAATCGTTCACAAGGGTTCGAAGAAGCATGGTACCTGGATATATAGATCGGAGAAATGTTTCTAGCTCGTAACACACGTGTCCATATAACAGAACGAAATTGTGATCCATTGTCGGAAATTACTTTCAACACATGTCCTACATGAAACAGAAAATGCTTTACAAATGCTTTCGAAACAGTTTTAGCAGTAGCTTTGCGTAACGGAGTGAAAGTAACAAATTTTGAAGTGAGTTCAACAGCGACAAAGATGTAGCAAAAACCTCTATTAGTTCTCGGAATTGGACCAAAAATGTCTACAGTGGCCATATGTCTCAATTTAACAGGTACGATTGGATGTAATGGAGGAATATGTGAAGTTGTGTCTGACTTAGCTTTCTGGCAGATTTTACATGACGCTAAAACACGTCGAATACGTTTCTCCATGTTGTAAAATAACAGTTCTGTCTCAATATAAGAAAACATTTTCTGGCTCCGTAATGTGCGTAACTTAAATGAGTATACCAGATTAATTTGTTAACCAGTTCGTCAGGAATGCATAATAACCAATTATTGCTGTCAGGATGAGAGCGGCAAAACAGAATGTCATTGCGTACAGTGTAATGGTTTCTAATGGTAACATTATTCCTATCTTGCCAAAGGTGTTTAATCTCTTTCCACACGTTGTCTTTACTTTGCTCTTTTGCTATGTCCTTTAATGACGACGAAATAAAATTTTCAAATGCAACTTGCTGAATGTACATGACGCTGAAATTTGCTTTACAGAAGTTGGTTGCGATGTCATGCTGATTGTTGCTGAGAGAACGAGATAGTGCGTCTGCTATAACGTTTTGTGTGCCGGGAATGTGAACAATTGTGAAATTAAATTCCTGTAAATAAAGCTTCCATCTGCTTAATCTGTCGTGTGTGAATTTAGCCGAAAGTAAAAATTGTATCGCTCTGTGATCTGTGTATACGGTGGTATGTCTGCCATAAAGAAAGTGCCTAAATCTCGTAAAAGCCCATACAACACATAATGTTTCCAGTTTTGTAACGGAATAATTTCGTTCAGCAGGTGACAGAATGCGACTTGCAAATGCGATGTTTTTAATTACTGTAGAACCATCTTCAATTTCCTGGAAAATATGTACACCTAAAGCGGTGTTACAACTGTCGGTGGCAATGGAAAAATTTCTGGTAAGGTCTGGGTGCGATAAAAGTGGTGCATTCAACAAAGCATGTTTCAGGTTCATAAATTCAGAATGTGCTTGCTTATCCCAGGACCAAATAGTGTTTTTTTTTTCCTGTCAGTTGGCATAATCTAGCTGTGTCTAAAGCAGAGTGATGAATAAATTTACGAAAAAAGTTAATTAAACCCAAAAAGCTGCGTAATTGTTTTTTCGTCGTAGGAACAATAATGTCACGTAAAGCTTGAAGTTTTTCCGGGTCAGGCGCAATGCCTTATGCTGAAATTACATGTCCAAGAAATTTTATAGAACTTTTGCCAAAGTGCGATTTACTGAAATTGACTGTAAGTCCTTGTGCATGAAGAGTTTGTAACAGTCGTTCAAGAATCATATTGTGTTCAGACCAGTTAGCTTCTGCAATAAGAATGTCGTCTACATACGTCGTGATTCTGTCTTTAAGTTCTGTCGGAAGTATTGTGTTCAAACCGCGAATAAAAGCTGCTGAAGAAATAGTTAAACCGAATGGTAATTTACAAAATTGATAACAGTCACCAAAACAGAGAAATGCTGTGTATTTTCTGCAATTCGGATGGAGCTGAATTTGCCAAAATCCCGATTTCAGATCTAATGTAGAATAAATAGAAGTACCGTGAAATTTTTGTAGAAGTTCTTCTAGTGTCTCTGGGCGATCTGTTTCATTAATAATGATGTCATTGATGTGACGTGAATCAAGCGCGAGGGAAGTGAGCCATCCTTTTTCTTAACAATATGGAGTGGGTTTATGTACGGACTAACTGCCGGTTCAATAATTCCTTGGTCAAGCATAGCTTGCAATTCTTTTTTAACTTGTTCTCTGTGAATATACGGAATGGGATAATGTTTGGCTTTAAATGTGTCGTGCTGTTTAATTTGAAATTCATACATAAAACCGGACATAGTACCAGGAATGTTGTCAAAAACTGGAGCTTGCTGTAAAAGAATTTTATGTATTTCCGTGCGTTCGTCGTCTGTATTTGCACAACTCTGCTCAACTTTATCAGAAATCATCTGTATTACGTCATAGTCAGCTTCGTCTGGAGTATTATAGTTATGCATATACGTATCTGTGAACAATATGGAATTACAGTCTATGTTACGTGTTGTGGAAATGACATCTGTGCGATTAATTGTTTGTTCTTCCGCAGATAATGAGTGCTGAAATTCTAAAGCCAATTGAACATTTTCATCCTTCAACATTAAATAGGAATTCTGAAAATCAATAACTGCGTCGTGTTGTACCAGAAAATTCGTACCTAAAATAACGTCTGTTGTCAATAAAGGAACAATCCAAAAATTTGAGTGAAATATGTGACCTGCAACACAAAAAGATAAATGTGTCTATAATTTAACATCTACTCCTTTACTCGATACTGCTCCTTTTACTTTCGTTTTGCCTAATGGTAACGTGGGATAGGTATTCTCTTTATTACACTCGTTGAAAGTTTCTTCATTTATAACTGACATAGGTGATCCAGAATCGATTACAGCTGAAAATTTCGATGATCCAATTTTAATTTCGATGACAGGGTGTGAAATGGATTTCTGAACAACTGGTCTTTCTCGCAAAAGAGTGTCTCGTATGTCGTCAAAAGTAATAACATTTTCGTGAATAACATTCTGTGTGTCTAAAGTAGTGCTTGTGTTACTGGAAGATGCGACCTGTACAGTATCTAGTCAAATTCTATCTGACGTATTATTATCGTCAGGAGGATTCTGTGGCATTTCGACTATTTGAACTGTTCTATTATTTCTTCCAGACGTAATACGCTCTGGATGATACCTACCGTCTGGTTCATTCATGAGAATATGTTGCTGCTGATCATTTTGCTGCTGGTAAGACCGACTGTTATTATATGTACGCTGAAAATTTTGCTCATTATTTTTACGTCTGTCGTGATAGTCATTCCTATACGGTGCATTGCGATAGGAATTGAAATACAGTGTTTTCTATACGTAGTTATTTCTTTGCTGCTGTGCGTTACTATTTGTTGGAGCTGAGATTATACGTGCACGCGGCGAAACATTGAAGTTTGGTTGACCTTGTAGACGGCATTGTTGGTTACGTATGCTAAGCGGATGACTTTCATGCTGTTGCGGTGAAAAACGTGTATTGTTACAAAAATGTGGTTCCTGTTGCTGATAATTTTACACATACTGATGATTACGATTTTATCTGTTATTAAAATTACGCTGGTAGTTCTGGAGTGCCTAATGAAAATTGTCACTTTCGGTAAAAATTTGTCACATCGGGTTTTCATTACATGTTTCTTAATTCTAGATAGAGCAATAGTTAAAGAGCTGTTTTGATAGATATAAAGGATAGTAGAAGAGAAGGCAGCAGTGCAGAAAACTAAAGATGAAACAGCGCTACTACAGCTCGGGGTCCTATGCACGCTACGGCACATATTCATTAAAGCGTAATGAATCCCCTGAGGTCAATTACTCAGTGCAAATAAATTTTAGTTTTTGCGTTGCAGGCAATGACGGTAAAAATCCAAACAAAATTTGCTGTATTCTTGCTAATTCCAGTTTCTGCATTATAGGCAATGCTGATGAAAATACAATAGAAAATTGTCGTATCCAGTTCAAAGTTAGTTTCTGCATTACAGGTAATAGCGGTGAAAGTACAAAAATAAATTGTCGTATACAGTTCAAATCGTGTATCTGTGCTCTGTCATTATTAAATTCCTTAGATTTTCTTATAAATGCAAATTGCTTATAATCAACGTTATCGTCACTGAATTTGAGAAGACGTTCAGCTTTGTGTGAGAATCTGTTTGTCTGTGTCATTTCGGATTTCAAGTTGCGTAGCTTTTCAGATTTTAAGTCGCGTGGCTTTTCGGATTTTAAGTCGCGTAGTCTCTGTAGATTGCCCAAATTATACGCACTGCGTGAGTCTGACAAATGTTCGCAAAGTGGCGTCTGCTGTGATGTGTTAAACCCTGAACCTTTTTATCTCTGTTACCTCTTGCTGTAAACTTGACAATTTTCTACGTAATGTGTTATTAGACGAATCGATCTCATTGATTGTCTGTTGTAGATTTTGGAATTCAGGTGTTTGATTAAATGAAACCGGTGAAGTATCGTATGATTTGCTGTCATTATTTACGACTGGCCAATTCATCATATTTTTCAGTCAGTATTTTTACCTGATCATCGGTTTTAGCGTCACAAGCATTAATCTGTTTTTGAATTTTACGTGTGGTTTCGTTCAATTTTTTAACGTCTGCTTTAATGACATCGGAATCCTGTGTTAGTTCTAATTGTTCGAGTCTGTCTGTCACTGTCTGAAAGTCTGCTGTGTGTCTGTTTTCGATTTAACATCAGATATTTCATTACGTAATTCTGTGTTCGACTGTTTGATGGTATTAATTTCATCGGACACTGAAGCAATATTGTTCTCTACGTACGTTTTTGCTTTCGCAAACAATTTACGTTTGTCTTCCTGTCTCTGTGCAGTGATTGTTTCCATGACTTGTCGTTTTACTTTGTTCTGTTCCTGTATAAATTTACGGAAACGCGTATCACTGTTTTGTAGGTGATGATTAAAGCGTTCGTCAATTTGAGTGTTCTGTTGGTCGAATTTCGCGTCTATCTTTGCATCCATTGTGCGCGAAAGTTCTGCTGCCATTAATTTAAACTCGTCGCGTAATTGTGTTGCCTTTTCAGAGCATTGTTTACCGACTGCACTAATTTCCTCTCTAAGTGTTTTTGTTATAGCTGTTTGCATATCCCTTAATTCTTGAGCAACAGATCTAATTTCTTCGCTACTTTTCCTTGAACAACCTCAATTTCCTCGCGTAACTGTTCCTTAGTATCATGGCACTGCGCGCCAACGGCTCTAATTTGTTCACTAAGCTGTCTGGAATTGTAGTCTTGTTTTTTATTAAGTTGTTTGACCTGTTCCATAAGTTGTTTGAGATCTTCATTATTATTGTCTTGTTTTTTATTCTGTTGTTTGAAATCTCCATTGAGTTTGTCTTGTTTTTCATTAAATTGTTTATTCATTTGTAACAACAATGCCACAATTTGATCCGACCCAAAATTACCATTTCTATTCTCTGTGCTGTTTGATGGTGTACCTGCAATTGTCACGTTTTGTGTATCCATTTGGATATTCTGTGATTCTCGAAAAGGTTTGCTTATCGGATGCACACTGTTAGTCACTACCTCCGAATTAAATGAATCCGTCGTACTTTCAGTACACTGTTCATTTTCATTAGAAAAATTTGTCTGTTCGTCACGTGAATTTAGCAAACCGGTTGTATTAAACTGGGCAGCGCTCATTGCAACAGAACGCCCCGCGTCATAAATTGTCGTCAAATTAACAGAGAACACAATTGAGTTCGTTTGTTCATCATTAAGATAAAAATCATCATTAGTGGTTGGAACGCACTGATTGTCAGTAAACGCAGGATTGTCATCATTACACTGCGTGTCACAAGTACTATCGGTGAAGTTGTTTAAGTCGGTAATTTCATTCATTACACCTCGCGATGTACTATTAACAGTTTTTCGTGGCATTTTTACACAAATCACAATTATTCACAAATGAGACAAAGACAATGGAAAATCCAACAAACAAAAATACAACAAAGAGCAACGAATTGTCGATGATCTGTGAAAGAAATTGACAAAATTAGTAAATGCATTGCGCCAAATCCTAATTATATTTAAGTATATAAGTACAGATATATGACCACTTCTCAGAAGATTCACAAAGAAATACGATCCTGGCAGGGTCGCCAAGTGAAACCTCCCCACAAAAAGAAAAAAAAATTTAAAAAATAAAAATTAGCCAAGTGTAACCTCCCCGCGGATTTTTTTTTAATGTCAATAATTAAATGCAAATGGCAATACAGCCAAATGTTGTTGAGCTCCCACAAAACATCGTTAAATTGAAATAAAAGCAACTGTACCTTCACTACAAAAATATTGAAAAATAATGGCCCAATGTAAACTCGCCACAAAAATTAAGAAATGAAGATTGATCATTAAACCCACAATAATAGGCCAGCAGCGCTGACCTTCGGCCCTGTGAGATTATTAAACCTGGTAAATTGATTCTGGGAGGAAAAGCATAGGAAATATTCTTTAAATTGAAATGAAAATCTTTAAAACGATTACTTTGAAAAATTATTATTGGGGAATTTCTTGAACAAATTCATTACAATTAACATACCTTATCTGATGTGCGCAATGCTGCTTCATTACCTTCTTTAACAATATACCTCGTCCCAAACCGTGACCAGAGATGTAAGGAGAGCCGACCCATGCCGACGCCCGCTCAGTACAACCGTCCACTCACTACTACAGTCAGCTGACTACATCCTCTCGCGACTCCCTACACACAACAACTGTTTCTGCCGACTCGCTACGTACTACTGCGATAAATAACTCTCTGGTCAGAGATTCTGTCATGCCTCGCCATCGCTGGTACTGAATACATACGCGTTTCAACCCTGACGGTGATCGTAGGAGTGTGTAAGCTGTGGGTATTCAAATATAAAATGTAATGATGTTGGCCTTTAACTATGTACCCTCTGACTCATTGTTGTTGAAATATTAAAAGTTTTAGCTGGCTTCGTTGTCTAGGGGCTGGGATACGTAGCTGCCACATTATAGGCCAAATATTGCTGACTCTACGGTATATGATAAGAGTGCACACATGAATCGAATGGTCAAAGGTTTCTATCATTGGGAAATTACGAATTATGATAGTAACAAGTAAATTTATCAATGAAAGACTGCAATTAAATAAAATCTGTAGGTACTATCTTAACGACTTTAAATGATGAGTACGATAGTAGAAGTACTTTTGAGAATGCGATATATTTCTGCAAAACACTTATTGGTGTCGATGGTCCAGCAATTAAATAAAATATAAGTTGAATAACAGGAAAACAATAGATTCCTACAGCATGTTCGGATGTGAACAGTGGTCACTATGTGTTTCCAAAAAGCTATATTGTGCTTGTATCACATAGAGCAAGTGTGTTACGGTTCAGTAACATAGTTTTCGTAGAGAAACCGGGAAGCAGGATGTATGTTATGAGGTTGAATTATATTTCCCACAAAGGAATATTAACAAGGCTACATTCCATACGTTTGAAAGGTTGGAAACGCAGGTGCTCTAACATTATAGGCCCGTTTTAAGCGCAGAATGTTGTAGCCTTAGGAGGGAGAGAGAGAGAGAGAGAGAGAGAGAGAGAGAGAGAGAGAGAGAGAGAGAGAGAGAGAGAGTGTGTTTTTATATTCTCTCTTACCAATCCGATCCTACACTCTAGAACAGTACTTTATAGTTGATAGCTTGGTTAATTTACGTAAAAATGCGTCGAACTCAAAGCGTCTGGAGCTCTATCGCCTATAAAAAATCATTGCTTTCTTATTCTTCTTAACGGTCCGCTATTACATCATGGCACTTTGAAACCTGGTACTAAACATCGATAAGAAGTGCTAAGCTCCTCGACATGGACGCATCTCGAGATTGGTGAGGGCTTGGAAAGCTCCATTCATTGACGAGAGGTGGAGTGTAGCGGTCTTCTTCTGGTCGATTGCATATTAATTCGCTAAAGTTGCTGCATTGCGGGATGGTCATTGACAATGTGAGGAGGGTCTTCCAGTCTAATTTTACCCTAAGACATCAAGAATGCTCTGTGATTCCCGTACGCAGAGAGATACATCGTGAATTAAACACTATGTAACAACAACGACGCTGTACTGTTGTACATATAAGTAAATTTTTTTCCATCTGATTTTTCGATAAACTAGTGTAATTGATGTTCTGATTTCATTTCTTTTTTGTTTCATGTCATTGTGTTAAGAAAACTGTAAACAAGTTTCAATGTGAATGTTAATGTTAATGTTTATGTCAAATGTCAAGCAATATTGTAATAGAATTGAAATGTAACAAATGTTGAGACTATTGTAAGATGTTTAAAATTGTAACTGTGCGTCTGGTCCATACGTAGGCAATGTGTTAGGATATGTAGAATGCAAAACCTCGGGTGAATACCCTGTCTATAAGGAAGCGGTAGAAGGTGGATGGCAGGCGAGCGCGGGAAAATGAGCACGGGCACTGCACGGCGCAACGGGCTCAGCAGCAGTAGTAGTAGTTGGAGTTTGGCACTGGTTTGAGCAACACCTTCTGGAGCGAGGAGGCTCTCCTGGAAGACGTAGCTTCACTGAGCCTCGGGTATGCCGTTCCAACGCCCACCCAGCATGGCAAAAGTCCATAGGCACTAAAAGGAAAAGTAAGAGGTGCATTCAAGTTCTAAGGCCTCCGATTTTTTTTTCTCCAGACTGAAAAAGAGATAGAAACATGCGCATTGTTTTAAAATGAGGCTGCGTTCATTGTCAATACGTCCCAGAGATGGCAGCACCGTACGGCAGATGGAATTTTACCGCCAGCGGCGAGAATGAGAACTGTTTTAAATACTTAAAATGGCGCCGTTTACCTTACTTGAACAGTGTGCAATCATTCGTTTTCTGAATTTGCGTGGTGTGAAACCAATTAAAATTCATTGACCATTGAAGAAGACATGTGGTAATGGAGTTATGGATGTGTCGAAAATGCGTTCATGGGTGCGACAGTTTAATGAAGGCAGAACATCGTGTGACAACAAACCGAAACAACCTCGGGCTCGCACAAGCCGGTCTGACAACATGATCGAGAAAGTGGAGAGAATTGTTTGGGGGGGATCGCCGAATGACTGTTGAACAGATCGCCTCCAGAGTTGGCATTTCTGTGGGTTCTGTGCACACAATCCTGCATGACGACCTGAAAATGCGAAAAGTGTCATCCAGGTGGGTGCCACGAATGGTGACGGACGACCACATGGCAGCCCGTGTCGCATGTTGCCAAGCAATGTTGACGCGCAACGACAGCATGAAAGGGACTTTCTTTTCGTCGGTTGTGACAATGGATGAGACGTGGATGCTATTTTTCAATCCAGAAACAAAGCTCCAGTCAGCTCAATGGAAGCACACAGATTCACCGCCACCAAAAAAATTTCGGGTAACCGCCAGTGCTGAAAAAATGATGGTGTCCATGTTCTGGGACAGCGACGGCGTAATCCTTACCCATTGCGTTCCAAAGGGCACTACGGTAACAGGTGCATCCTACGAAAATGTTTTTATGAACAAATTCCTTCCTGCACTGCAACAAAAACGTCTAGGAAGGGCTGCGCGTGTGCTGTTTCACCAAGACAACGCACCCGCACATCGAGCTAACGTTATGCAACAATTTCTTCGTGATAACAACTTTGAAGTGATTCCTCATGCTCCCTACTCACCTGACCTGGCTCCTAGTGACTTTTGGCTTTTTCCAACAATGAAAGACACTCTCCGTGGCCGCACATTCACCAGCCGTGCTGCTATTGCCTCAGCGATTTTCCAGTGGTCAAAACAGACTACTAAAGAAGCCTTCGCCGCTGCCATGGAATCATGGCGTCAGCGTTGTGAAAAATGTGTACGTCTGCAGGGCGATTACGTCGAGAAGTAACGCCAGTTTCATCGATTTCGGGTGAGTAGTTAATTAGATAAAAATCGGAGGCCTTAGAACTTGAATGCCCCTCGTATTGCGACGCAAAGAAGAATTAAAGTGCCGATACGTCAAGAGCCATAGCTGTGGTTGTATGTGTGCTCTGCGCCTCTCCATCTCGCCGCCTGCCAACCGCCGTATCGATACAAGCAGCAGGTTGAAACTTTTAGTACTGTATTCGTATGGACCCTCGAGTGAACTGTTCAATAATAACCTAAATTTTACCAGAACTTTCCCATCATTTAATTATCCTCACAACAAACCTAGACAGGGTCCTTTCCAAATGTTGTGCAATCCGAGTGTCCCAAACTGAAAAATTAAATTTTGTGTTAATAATGATTTCTTGCAGACCTAGCTATGTTAGAATGGTGTTTAAAGAAGTGTTTTGTTAATGAACCACTAAATGAATAACGAAGGTCTAACGAAGTAGAAAGATAACTTTAATATTGATATAGTAATGAACTTTAATTATTTCGAGACAGATATAAAGGTATTTAAATGAGCACCAAATAAGATAAAAAGAGTAGTAACTCATATACTGGAAATCTTGAACGCATAATAAATTCAGTAATCAATATTTTTAATACAGTGATCATAACAGTTTCAGGACCCCCCCCCCTTTTTTTATTTATTTGAATTCTGAAGTGTTCTAAATTGGTTTGACCAGCAAAAGTTAAAGTCAATATAAAAGCCAAAATTTATCAGTGTTTTATCTTTATCAAAATTGACATTTTGTGTGTGGCTCGAAGGTGCTATTTCTAGGGTAACCTACGCCCGATTTTAATCAGATTAATAGAGAGTATAAAGTTTTGTAGTATACATTGTAGTGTAGGGTTATGTATTCATGGGTTTTCCATATCAGTACAGTACGTGAAACTATCAGTTCAATAGATTTTCTGATTCTAAAATTCTACTGTATTATGCAGTGTTACTACGTGTTGTTTTGCATGAATATACAGTAACTTGTACAGGGAAGAAACTCAGTTAATGCCTAATTAGGCTGGCGACCGTATTATTATTAAATTGGCAGCATCTACAGTGTTGCTTTTGGTCCATCCTGACGTGTAGTTGCATTTCGGACTTGCTTGACGGATCATTGTTATTACAGAGTGGATGCAAGTCTGATTTGCCACCATTCAGGTACACGCGGTCGATATCTGTAAGAAAATCCTTTCTCATAAGGTGAACACCGCTCAATTACCATAGCACAGGCTTTAACGAGTATTGTGTGCCCCACGCGCGCATTACAACTATGCTCGAGCTAATGGAAATATGTTGAGCACTGCACTGTCTGGTATAATTTTATTATTTATTTGTTCCAGAATTAAAACTGGATGGATGTACTGCACAGTCATCTATACATTTTAACAGTGATACTCGCAAAGTGGAGAAGGGGTGGTTTAGCTATAATACTCAAGTTGGGGAAACATACTGTCACATCAGTGGGCGGTGTTGAAGTTAGTGTAAAATTGTTTGCGCTATCGACTGTGATGCTTATTATTAGAGCACATGGATGGTGACTTTTCCATCCCATCCGTGATCTGGTTACCAAATAATGATTGACTGATATCACTTGTTTGAGTTGGGGAAAACGTTTTGGTGGATGGACAGCAACTTCTGGGGTGGATAGCACAGAAACACCGATCGCGTACATGAATGGAATATGAGGAATCAGTCGAAAGAGACTGCAGAGTCATCAACTATTCGGGCAATGTGAGAGAAGAGTCTACATGTAGAGCTCGTGAATGACCTTCAGACTGTAGTTTGGAGACCTACGCGAATCCAGTAAAACTGCTCCAGTTTGCTTATGTTGTATCTGTCTTTTATTTAAAATCAACTGGTATGTAGTGTGTTATGCTATCCAACGTAAGAATATGATTTGCATCATGCAAGGTCTAGTTTCCTGCGAAAGGCCGTGGATCAGAAATTCTTAATGTCAGTTTAGAACCTGACACTGGCCTCGAAGTCGTGGCAGAAAAACGAAATGTTTGGCGTTGTAAAAAAGCGTGTTATAAAACATTGTTTGAACCTGGACCAGAGGGAGCGTCTCTTGCAACTTAGTATAGTATGTTAGTACACGATCATTCGCCTAGAACGTAGGTGATCAAACTTTAAAGTGCCGTCTGCACTGTCTGTATACTTAATAGGCGGCAGTACCAGCAGCAGTTTGAGGTGTGAATTCAGTGAGGAATTGGGTATACCATTAGGAATGCTTGGAGGGTTGCACGCTTCACTATTCTGGGGTGAGCATTGCGAAATCGCTTCCTCCGCACTGCAGGCACACCGCAGCCATGCGCCATTGTGTCAGCATCGGTGCCTATGTGACTTCTATATCAGATGAAGTCAGTGGCACTTGTATAGTTTATAATTTTTCTGTGTTGGGGGGTATAGAATAACGATGATAGCATGTTGGGCTGATTGATTTGAATGAGCACGGATCTGTAGTACTTGTATGTAATTTGGGGAGATACCACAATGTGCACATTTCCATCGAATGGTGAAAACCTGCTCCTGTTGCACTGACTCAGGTCATTCTGTTTCTACACGGGATGCAGAAGGTGGTGGATCTGTCTTTCTCCGACTTCTGCTCAGTTACGACTTAAAACGCAACGATCGCATGCGCGGAGCTGTAGAAATGGTCGCGGCTGCAAGATGTGTATGGGGTGACTAAAACCAGGTTGTAATTTTAGTGTAGCAGACCGGTTCGAGGAAGGTGACTCATTTCGAGATATGATAGCGCCACAAATATGATTCACTTGCGGGTGTGATCAGATGCAGGTATGTTTTTGAATGGAAAAAGCTGATCCTAAATGATGGACATCATTTCTAGCAGATAGAGTAAGACTAGAGATCTGAAAAAGTTAGTGTACATTTCATATGGCCTCAATTGGCACAACATCTACTACTACAGTTTGCGTTCCTTCTCAATCAGTCATCGCCTATAACTCAATGGATATCCAGGGTAGTCCATTGGTCGTGACTGGGCCAAATATCTTACGAAATAAGCGTCAAACGAAAAAACTAAAAATAACGAAACTTGTCTAGCTTGAAGGAGGAAACCAGATGACGCTATGGTTGGCCCGCTAGATGGCGCTGCCATACGTCAAACGGATATCAACTGCGTTTTTTTTCTTAATAGGAACCCCCATTTTTATTACATATTCATGTAGTACGTGAAGAAATATGAATGTTTTAGCTGGACCACTTTTTTCGCTTTGTGATAGATGGCTCACAATTTTAGACGAACAGTTGGTAACAGGTAGGTTTTTTTAAATTAAAATACAGAACGTAGGTACGTTTGAACATTTTATTTCGGTTGTTCCAATGTGATACATGTACCTTTGTGAACTTATCATTTCTAAGAATGCGTGCTGTTACAGCGTGATTACCTGTAAATACCACATTAATGCAATAAATGCTCAAAATGATGTCCATCAACCTCAATGCATTTGGAAATACGTGTAACGACATTCCTCTCAACAGCGAGTACTTCACCTTCTGTAATGTTCACACATGCACTGACAATGCGAGGATGCATGTTGTCAGGCTTTGTCAGTGGATCACAATAGCAAATATCCTTCAACTTTCCCCACGGAAAGAAATCCAAGGACGTCAGATCCGGTGAACGTGCTTCGACGACCAATCCACCTGTCATGAAATATGCTCTTCAATACCGCTTCAACCGCACACGATCTATGTACCAGAAATCCATTATGTTGGAAGTACATCGTCATTCTGTCATACAGTGAAACATCCTAAAGTAACATCGGTAGAACATTGGGGGCCGATTATCCTTCCTCCCATAATGCCGCACCATACACTAACCTGCCAAGGTCGCTGATGTTCCACTTGTTGCAGCCATCGTGGATTTTCCGTTGCCCAATAGTGCATATTATACCGGTTTACGTTACCGCTGTTGGTGAATGACGCTTCGTCGCTAAATAGAACGCGTGCCAAAAATCTGTCATTCGTCCCGTAGTTTCTCTTGTGCCCAGTGGCAGAACTGTACACGAGGTTCAAAGTCGTTGCCATGCAACTTCTGGTGCATAGAAATATGGTACGGGTGCAATCGATGTTGATGTAGCATTCTCAACACCGACGTTTTTGAGATTCCCGATTCTCGCGCAATTTGTCTGCTACTGATATGCGGATTAGCCGCGACAGCAGCTAAAACACCTACTTGGGCATCGTCATTTGTTGCAGGTCGTGATTGACGTTTCACATGTGTCTGAACACTTCCTGTTTCCTTAAATAACGCAACTATCCGGCGAACGGTCCGGACACTTGGATGATGTCGTCCAGGATACCGAGCAGCATACATAGCACACGCCAGTTGGGCATTTTGATCACAATAGCCCTAAATCAAAATGATATCGACCTTTTCTGCGATTGATAAACGGTCCATTTTAACACACGTGATGTATCACCAAGCAAATACCGTCCGCACTGGCGGAATATTACGTGATACCACGTACTTATACGTTTGTGACTATTACAGCGCCATCAATCGCTAAACGAAAAAAGTGGTTCACTAAAACATTCATATTTCTTTACGTACTACACGAATATGTAATAAAAAATGTGGGTTCCTATTTAAAACAAAACACAGTTGATATCCGTTTGACATATGGCAGCGCCATCTAGCAGGCCAACCATAGCGCCATCTGGTTTCCCCCTTCAAGCTAGACGAGTTTCGATCTTTGTAGTTTTTTCGTTTGATGCTTATTTCGTGAGCTATTTGGCCCAGTAACTATCAATGGACCACCCTGTATAACAGAACCTATGACAAGGTATTGAGATCGAACAGGCTACAAACAGTATAGAATTATCAGTTTGAGAGAGAGTCAAATACATCTACTACTACGTTCCTTAGAAGAATCACTTTCAAAATGGGGTAATTTTATCCCGAGGGTGCATCATGGGATTACAAACTCCTACGATCACCCTCAGGGTATTTGTCCAGAAAAAATCATCTCATTCAGAGGCAACGTATCTAGATTCGTAAAGCGGGTATAGCTTTTAACCTGGATACCTGTGTGCACGTGTAGAACGAAAATCACTTGTGATAGTAGTATATGGAACTTGCTGTGATCGGATTTTTCTTTAACATGTGGCCGATTAAGTCTCTCTTTCTAAGACACAGTTGTCGCACTTGCAATGAAAAAATAAGAACCATGGCCACCAGTGTTTGATTTTGGGTCAGTATTATTTCGTATCGTGGGCAATCAGTTACTGACGAAGTATTATACTTAGTAGTAGTGGTGGGTGTGTGATATGTTCGCATTTGAGCATTAGGTTTATAAAGCATGTGATTGTGAAACGGCCGGCCGGTGTGGCCGAGCGGTTCTAGGCGCTTCGGTCTGGAACCGCGCGACCGCTACGATCGCAGGTTCGAATCCTGCCTCGGGCATGGACGTGTGTGATGTCCTTAGGTTAGTTAGGATTAAGTAGTTCTAAGTTCTAGGGGACTGATGACCTCAGATGTTAAGTCCCATAGTGCTTAGAGCCATTTGTGAAACGGAAAGGACTGTGACTAGTAAGGATGGTATGGATTTGACTTGGAATACTGTGATAGCAAAGGGAAGAGTATGTCAAGTGATAAGAAAGGTAGTGATATTTCCATTTCCAGAGCCACTGCCGACAGCAGGGTGTATTTCCGATACTTCGCTCATTGTCGAATGCCGTGCAATTGAGACCGCAATCATGAGATTTAATTGTGAGCATAATGATAAAATATATTTGTGGATGGTTTCCAAGAATGATTCCGTGCATGCATGGCCTGTGGTGGGAATGTTTCACGTGTCCCATTATCTGCAGCAGCTGTCCGTATGCAGAAGCCTGTTGGAGTGTAGGAATGTATGTAAGTTAACTTTCCTATCCTCTAGCCTCTAGACGACCGAATAGCGTACTAATATCAGTATGTGTTGGGCAGATTTCGTAATCAAGCGGTAATTTGAGAAGATGGTGCGTTTGCGCTGAACTGTCATTCCCTCCCATGTAAATTGTTCAGTTGACAGCTTGTACACATTTTGTGCCTTTATTTATTTGAGAGAAGATCGATTGTGGTGTGTGGAAGACATCTTTGCCTGTTCTCTAGACGTGGGAAATATCTTAGTTGGCTTGTAAATTATAGGAGTGATTTAGAATCGGTTACATCACCGACTTCGGTATTCGAGAATGGAAATATCAGTTTACTCTATTTATTTCTAGTTACTAAGTGGTTTACAGCACACTGGACTTCACTAAAGTTTGGCATTTGTATAGAAGTAATTTCCAGTCAATAACTTGGGTATTGTGTTGTGGTAGCGATCGGTAGGATGCTGCCTAGTGCTTGATATCGCCAAGTACCGCGAAAATGGTATAATATTATGGTTAAAATAAGTGTGTTCTTGTAATCGCCGAGTCTGGAGATGTCTGTAGAATAGGGATCAGGTTTGGAGCAGAAATAGTAACCCGTTTGTGCTTAGGGGGAAGGATCTCGAATTTGTAGAAGAGTTCTGAGTGCGACTTCGGTCCGCTGAGGGTGCCCTGATGTAAAAGGGATGATTTTGTATGGCGCTGAATGTCACGTCTGTAGGCAGAAAGAAAGAAAAGGCTGACTGTGCTTACCTAGGACTGGGGAGTATTGTGCCATATAGCCTGAGTGTAGGCATACTATAACTTTTTTGGGTGCTGTACAGATATAAAAGATATTTGCACTCTAGGTGTAAAATGTGTATATATTTTATTGTAAAGTTACTGTGGCTTTTGTTGTGTAAAATGTGTGTATATATTGCACTGTAAAGTTAGTATGGTTTATGTTATGGCAAGAGTACAGAGGATGACTGTGTGTCGTATGGTGAGAGTATTTCCTTATTTTAAGATATGTATGTTATTTTGTATGATTTACTTGTCAGTGCAGTATGACGATGTGAAAATAATGGCTGAAACTCTCGTCTGCAGACCAATAAATGGAGGACAGTGCTTTGATATCGGTTGTATCAGTAATTCGGCGAGTAAATTCGATAATAGCGAATAATAATGCTCGACTCATCGACATCCTTTGTGCTGGGATATAGGAGCCTCTACATAGTGGTGCAAACATTTGCGTATGTTGAGAACAGGAAGGGTAGCTTGTGATGGAGTGGATACCACGTTAGGTCAGCGAGGAAGACTGCATTCGACGTTATTGTGCGTTATTTTCGCAAAGAGATTCTGTTAGGGCGAGAATTTCCGTGCATACTAGCTGAGACAACATGAAGACTCCTAGAAAAGCGCACATTAAGTATTTCTGGGGGGGAATATGCAATTTACTAGAGTTCGACTTGGCTGTTATTTTAGGTAGCATTGTGGCTTCAGTATAACATTGAGGACATCGCTAGATGCGGTTGCGATGGTAAGTAGCTACACACGGCGAAGTCAACCACACGTGACGCACTGTTCGTTAGAATTGCTAAGGTGAAAGCAGCTTCTGCTATTCTGGAATGGACATCTGCAGCATCTTTGCCGGATCGCAGTTACAGCGAGGGTAGCGACGAACCCACGCGTGCGGCGAGTCTTGGAGCATCTGCTGTCTGTAAATAAGTCTTCACTCCCGTCCGATCGCGTTGTCAATGGCGCCAAGATGCAGCTTTTACCTGCGTTCGGCAGTGGCTCGTGACTGTGACCGCGCGCGTATCACTGGCCGGTCGCACCAGGACCTGTGTCTAGGTGAACACGTGTTATGATAGGAATTTGAAATATAAAGTGTGAAAGGGATGTGGCTTCCTCATGCTTGGAGGTCCCGAGCGTGGGTCTGTACGTGGTTTGACACCTGACGCCCACGTAGCTTCGCTGTCCGGTGGACAGGGTGTAGGGAGGCGGTGCTTGCACGTGTTGATTGCATTATTTTGCAAGCTGGCCTGTAGGCTGTGCGATGAGCTATTTGGACAGTTTACAAGTACTGAGCGTGTCTACAGATCACTGGGCTTCATTATTTAGGAACAGTTTGCAGGTCT
Source organism: Schistocerca americana (assembly GCF_021461395.2). Taxonomy (NCBI): domain Eukaryota; kingdom Metazoa; phylum Arthropoda; class Insecta; order Orthoptera; family Acrididae; genus Schistocerca; species Schistocerca americana. Next base: position 130,997,915 of record NC_060123.1, on the reverse strand, counting down.
CTAGTGAAATTATTCCGAAAAACTAGGAGTTGTATACGTGTCTGCAGACTGTGTATTGTGAACCCAAGCCATTTACCCTCTACAGACCACCATCTGGGGTTCTATCACGTCGAATCACGTGACTAATGAAGTAGCCAACAGGAGAGCAGCATTCTAGGGGTGGGGGGTGCTAGGTCATGAAGGAACACTGCGCTACTACTGGGAAAATGTCGAACTTCTCATTTGCTCACTGAATATTACTAAAATTGAAATGAAATTAGGCAATTGATACGTTAGATGCACGATGTGGGTGTCATATGTGTTCAGTTACCTTCGTTAGGGTGTTTGCAGAAGACTATCTGTGGTGCGAGTATGAACGTGCTGGCTGGAGGCTGTGACGCATCAGTCGTGCGCTCGCTGGGCGTACACGCACTGCGTATCCCGTTATAAACGTGTGAGAGAAAGATCAGACGATCTTGGATTACGTAGTGGGATCGTGCAGTGGCTGTGTCCTAGAGCACATGGCGAACAAAATGTAGCAGAGATAACCGGGGTGTGATGGATTATCCTGTTCGAATTTGAACTTCGCACCATTTTTCTGGGGGAGGGGAGGGTGTTAGGTTAGTGGAGGTAGCAGAGTTGACCTCCTTCCCGCCAAAACTCAAACTTCCCGCCAAAATCCGTCATCTTGATTTACGTCATCGCCGCCATCTTGGATGGCCGTGCTCCCTGCCACAATACTTAGCAGAATTCTTATAATTACAGATTGGACCTGTAAGCTGTGCTGTCCTCAAGTTTCGTTGTTAACCCTCGTCACTGTATGGACATGTTGAAGTAGTTTACACCTGTGGATAGGCAACCCAATTACCAGATTCACAAAGTGGGATGCCTTCACATCTTTCCAGACACATTGTGTCAAAGGGACACCCACAAACTGACACTTGGCTCAATCGTCTTCTGGAACCCTGGACATACTTATGAATAACCCCGTATGACCTAGACCCCCCCCCCCCCCCCACCAAAGTGGGAAGTGAAACTGCGAAAAATATTCATGTTGCCACTCTAAGGCATTAATTAAAATAACCATATATTGATGTTTTGACATAAAATTGGTAGTCAATGGCTTAACCAATGAAACTTTGTAAAAATTCAACCTGATGAATTTTGGAAGACAGTACAGCCAAGTTCCAAGACTGATAAATACTCGCTGGAACGTGTTCATTACTCATAGGTCAAATGTGTGTTAGTGGCAGCCATAACTGTCTGCACAGTCCCTGATCAATTTAAGTAATTTTTGTACTGATCTAGTTTATCACTCCTGTTAATGTTGCAGATTTTTTGATGGAGCACGTAAGTTATTTTGATTAATTACGTATAAAAAACGATAAATATGGAATGTTCTTTACGTTTAGTATTTTCATTCATTCTTTTTATAACTCCACACTGAGTATATAGTTTTTGATATGTGATCATAACATATGTATGCAATAGATCGACCAGTTGGAATAGCGTCATATAATGATGGAACAAATCTTTATTGCATCTTGTTAATTCCAAGGACTAAGCAGACCTAACTTACCTCTCTGGCCTCATCTTCATACCATACTCTGAGAGACGGATGTAAATGCAGAGAGCAATAAATATCTTTGCAGTTAAAACGAGTCTGACTTTTCCTATAATGCAAGTATCAAAATGAGATATTTTACACATCGTATCCCTGACTATTGAAGTAAATGATTCTACCTGGTTCGCACTTTCTGCCTCTTGGGCCATAACATGAGGGAAAACTATGTTCAAAGGAGTCGGCACTGGCACAAACCAATGCAGCATCCAACAAAGGGACAGAGTCCGTTGCCACGACTTCAAACATGATGTCCTCGATATGGTTGTTGCTACTTCAAGTGGTTCCCCAGGCAGAGGGACCTGCCCAGCGTCTAGCAACAGGGACATGATGTGACTGCACTCAGCTGATTCAGTCGCTGGTCAGCCATGACACTTAAATTTCATTCTTAACTTACTGGATAATTTCTGTTCTAATTCTACATACTGCACAACAAGTTTATCAACAAGAGCTGACTCAACAAAGGGGCAGTTCAAAGAAATCGAAAGTGGAGTAGCTGATAAGATTGCATATAATTAGAACAGAAATCATCCAATAAATAAAGTATTGAAATTTTAAGTGTTATAGCTGACCAGCGAATGAATCTGCTTTTTATGGTCACATCCCTGTCGCTAGCACCCCATATTGCCCCAGCATGCAATACATAAGGTGACAATCAAAATGTGTAATCCCTAACATATGAAAGAAAAACATTCAGCCTCAGAAAATGTGTGTAACATACTGTTATTAGTCATACCAGCACTAGCAATCTACAAAGAGGAGCTTCTAATTGCCCTGAAATATTTCAAGATTCTTTAAATGGCCAGTTATTCCTATTATATTTCAGCTTTTGAAACCAATATACCATAAGCTAATATGACATTGCACTTTATTTTCTGGAACATCACTAAATATTCTAAAGCTCACGTTTTCCACATCAATGTCGTCAATACGAGGTGTAATTGGAAAGTTTCAAGAATGGGTTTCTAATTGTACAATGGTGGTACTTACACGCTACTGTGATGCATCTCCTTCAAAATAGTCTTCTGACTGAACACACCAACTACGAAGGTGTTTCCACTTTTGGAAACATTCCTGGAACACGCGACTGGAACAGGAAAGGGAGGTAATGACAGTGGCACGTAAAGTGCCCTCCGCCACACACCGTTGGGTGGCTTGCGGAGTATCAATGTAGATGTAGATGTAGATGTAGAAATTTTTTTCCTGAAGTGTATTATGGATGCTCTCCATATTTATCTGGATGTCTTCAATCGAGTCAAATAGCTTCCCTTTCAGTGAAAATTTCAGTTCAGGAAACAGCTAGTAGTCCACAGGGGCCAAATCAGGGGAATATGGCAGTTGTGGAAGCACAGGAATTTTGAATTTGGTCAAAAATTCAACGCTGAAGAAGGCATGATGAGCCGGAGCGTTGTCATGGTGCAGCACACAACTCCTGTCTTTCCACGATGCAGGCCTTTTCTTCCACACCTTTTGGAACACACACTCAAGGAGACATTTGTAGTATTCCTGGTTAATTGTCTGTCCTCCAGGTGTAAATTCATGATGCACAATACCTGTAGAATCGAAAAAAAAAAAAAAAATCAACATTGTCTTCACCTTTGACCAGCTTTGCTGTGGTTTTTTTTTTTGGTCATGGTGAACCTGGAGTCTTCCACTGTGAAGACTGCACTTTGGTTTCAGGATCATATCCATATACCCACAATTCGTCACCCATAATCACCCTACTTAACAAATCTGGGTCATTTTTAGTCCGATCAATCAGTTCTTGGCACACTTCAAGTCGATATTGTCTCTGGTCACTTGACAACACTTTTGGAATGAATTTTGCAGACACTCGATATACGTTCAGATCTTCAGTTAAAATTGACTGAACTGCATAGAAACTTAAATTAAGTTCATCAGCAATCTCCCTAATTGTAAGTCTATGTTCGGAGTACACTAAGTCGCTAACTTTCACAACAATTTTATTCTTTTTTGAGGCGGGAGGACGGCTGGACCGTGGCTCATATTCAAATGATTCTCAGCCATTTTTAAATCTGTTGAACCAGACAAAAACATTTGACTGGCTCATACAATTATCTCCAAAAGCTGTTTTTAAAGTCTCAAAAGCTGAATTCCCAGTTTTAAAACAAAACTTCACACTAACTCGTTGCTCCTTTTTACGTCCATTTTTATGCAGACAGAATCCGACAACAAGCCCTAACAGACCCACACTCAGCCAGCTGCCACGACGAGCTGAATAAAAGAAACACAGAACTTTCCTGTCAGAGGGCGTTCAAGGACTCACTCCCCACCCACCATGTACCTGACACCAAACCAGTAAGCAGTAGCGGATCCATTCTTAAAACCTTCCAATTAAACCTCGTATGCACTTCAAGTGTTGTGTTCCTTCGACTGTATGTTAATAACCTAGCAGAAAAAAATTGCTAATGTGGTCACAGTACGTCCTTCAGACTACACAAATATCCCAGTCAGATCGTCTGATAAAGGCAGCCTACAGGAAACTGCAGTAGTTTAAGTAAAAAATTGATCACAATTGTTCAAAATTAGCTGCCTTGTTTGAATTCTGAGAGGAAAAGCTCAGCCAATCAATTTGCACAATGCAGTCAGCAGCTCATGGTGTTGCTGCCTTTATATAACAGTGCCTTGGGTTCAGTTCCTGGCTGGGTCAGGGATTTTCTCCACTCAGGACTGGGAGTGCGTGGTCCTCATTAGTCTCATCATCAGACGCAAAAGTCGCTGAAATGGTGTCTAAAAGAAAAACTTGCACTCAGCAGCCAAACAAACCCATATGGCATCTCTCAGGCAATAACGCATTACGATCATTTCATTTCCACAAAGCACGGGAACTCTAACATGCAATACCAGTTTTTCACATGGAGGAGAGCTTGAAATGGGAGATACACATACATATTCTAAATATAAAGCTAAATACATTCACATGTGCTGTAAAAATCCACACGCAAAATACAAGCCTTTCATCAGAGGGAACAATGTACCACAGCAGTATCCAGTCATTACTGACGTATGGAGTTATCTTTTGGGGAACTCCCTCAGTTAAAATCCCAAGCTTTCAATGACTGCATCCATTACTGTCATTATGGGCTAGATTTGAATGTCGTGGAAGTGATAAGGCTCACACTTTTATGCCCGGAGGACTGCTAGTGATTCACCCTCGGAGTTCCCGTGCAGTGAGTCTTCTTATGCAGGACCAACTTTGCCAATGCGAAACTATTATAGTAATTGTCCATGGGCATGTGGTGACCAGCATTCAACTTTTCATCCAGTAAATTAACTATTTTTTGCACTTGGCCTCTTCCTCCTAAATCGTCCAGCATACCAGTGTATACCACGAATTTTAGGACCATTCCAGTGGGAGTTGTCAAAGCATATAGCTTTTTGCCATATTTGTGCTTTTTATTTTTGATGTATCGGCGCAAAAGTAATCTTCCACGGCAAAGGATTGTTGATTCGTCCAGTGACAGTTTCCATCCAGGGTAGTACACTTGGCCCATCCTGTCACTGAAAAAAAATTGATAACTGGGCGTATTTTATACAACCTGTCGGATGGTTTTGGTTCGCCATTTTGGATTTTCAGAAAAATGCAATTCACGTAGTATTAGAAGAAAACTGTTTTGTGAAGTACTATCGGCAATTCCTTTCACGTTGAAATAAAGGGTCCTTTTCCCAACAGTGCTGCAACTTCCTCATCTTTACATTTCCCCTGTGCAGGAAAACTCCCAAAGCACTAACAATTTGCCAACCGTCACATCCTTCCAACAATTTATTCGTGATTGTTCTTTGGTTCCCACAGAAAGGAATAATTCAATTGCGTTTCGGTTTGTTCCATCTACAACTTTCAATATAAATTCGTCCGTCAGCAAAAGACGAAAATAATCTAAGGGAGAATTTCCCGTTGATTGAATTAGCAGTCCCTCATTTTTTATAAACAGGCAATTTACCATTCCAATTGACTCGCTTTCCAATGCAACACTTGTATCAGCTACGTTACCACTTGTTATCATTCCTTCTGCTCTTTCCCTGTTGCTTGGATTCACAGCCATTTCTACAGTCTCATCTAAAGCAAACTCGGCTCCATCAAACTCTTCACTGGATTCCCGACCTGTCGTCCTCACTGGCCAATTCCGTTTCCGAATCACTTTCTTCTAATATCCGTAATAATTCCGCACCCGTTTGTTTTTGTACGTTTATTGTGTCCCGTATTTTATGTTTCTTAGGCCCGTATTACACTATCAAATTTCTTTGTCAAAGATTTGATCAAAGATGTGATCCAATATTCCGTCCAATATATTTGACAAAGATCTTTGACGTAGCGCTACAAGGGGTATTACACTGTCATCAAATTTTTCGTCAAAGTTCAAGATGGCTGACAACAACTTGTTATTAACCGCAGCAGTTGTACGTTCTCCAATTGCATTGTGTGCACATGCAGAGAAGAAGTGGGGGAAAAAATGGAACCATACATACGAGGTTGACAGTCTTAAAAGTCCTGGGATTACAACTTCATAATAAATTCAGTTGGGAGGAGCACACCACAGAACTGCAGAAAGGCCTTAACAAATCTGTATTTGCAATTCGAGTGTTAGCAGACACAGGCAACATAAAAATGAAAAAGCTTGCATACTTTCATTCCATAATGTCATATGGGATAATATTTTGGGGTAAATCTTGAAGTCAAACAAAAGTTTTCAGAGTCCAAAAGTGTGTAATATGTATTATTTGTGGAGTAAATTCACGGACGTCCTGCAGAAACCTCTTCAAAGAACTGGGTATACTAACTACTGCCTCTCAGTATATTTACTTCTTAATGAAATTTGTCGTAAATAATATATCTCTTTTTCCAACAAACAACTCAGTTCATACATACAATACCAGGAACAAAAATGATCTGCACAAGGGCTGAAAAGCACTTACTTTAGTTCAAAAAGGGGTCCACTACTCAGGAACACTCATCTTTAATAATTTGCCAGGAAACATAAAAAATTTAGTTAGAAATAAAGATCAGTTTAAAAGGAGCCTGAAAGACTTACTACTGGCCAACTCCTCCTACTCCATTGGCGAAATTTTTAATAGAAACAAATGATGTATTGTATTTATTCATACTATTAGTATTGTTATTTCAGCTTAAAAAAAAAATCAACATGTTCCACATCCACGAGGATCTCCTCAGCACGGATGTATGGAACGAAAAACTAATCTAATCTGGGCGAAGCCGTGGGTTTTACGACGACACGATAAAAGCATTCAACAAAACTTGCTACGTGAGCTTACAGTGGAAGACGTCAAGTCGTACATCAATTACTTAAGAATGGATGAGCATACATTTCTGTATGTGCTCAATGAAGTGTATCCTCGTATCATAAAGCACAATATTCACTTAAGGACTGCTACATCTTCAGAAGACAGGCTCACTGTAACACTCCGATTCCTTGATACAGGAGAGGGTTATGTTAGGTTAGGTCTCCAACCTTCTTAATCTATTTTTGTATTCAGGGTGCCTCACGTTGTAAAGCACCTCATCAGCTTCAGACATCTCTATTAATTTTGTAGTTGTCGGCACACACCAATTGTATTTACCGGCAATGGTTATAAAAACACTACAGACGACAGAACGCTGCAGCGATTCTAGCGCTCCATGTGGTAACATGTCACATTGCAGTGAACAGAAGACAAGCGGTTTCTTTGATCAAATGTACAGCGAGGCCCTAGATTTGATCAAATATTGGACGACATTTGACAAAGTCCCTATTACACTATCAAATATCTTTGACAAAGATATTGGACAAAGAAATTTGATAGTGTACTACCGGCGTATAGGTTCTGAAGGGCCTGCCTAAAGACACAGAAAAGTATCAATACTTCAGAGTATCGCGTACATTTATATCGATACCGATACTTTTCTACTCGATATTTTGCAATCGATTCTTTTACTCAATGATTACTTTATGGTAGGTATCGGGTACTTTTTAGAGCTCAAACTGTTGACACTGACGCCATGCGGCTGCGACGCCACAAAGATTAGGCTGGCAATAATGTCACGACGCTATCAGCTATTCGAAACGCAAAAGAAATACTGTATGTCTGCACATGGTACTTTGTATTAGAAATGTTAAACGAACAATTTAGCTTTCTTGAAAATAAAAATTGGTTTGTCAGTTGTCAGTAAGTGGTTTGTATGCACGCTTTGGATGGCGCCCGTGAAAAGTGAGCTGTGGAAGTATTGCACTCGATTAAACACCAGTGAAGTGAAATGCAAAATTTGCTTCAGAACCTTAAACTCGAATATGAAGAAACATTTACAAAAGCATAGCACAAGCACAATATCAAGGTAAATTTACTAATATTCTTAGAATATTATGCTTTTTAGATTTTTACTTTTTCTGAAACCAGTTCATTTTTATTTATAGAAAAAAAAAAAAAAATCATCGTCTATCTGAGAATACAGGAAAAGCACATGTCTGAAGTGTTCTACACTAAGTTTTTATTTTTTGTTTCATAAAAAAACCACTCATTCTGTATTTCTCAGAGAAAAAGGAAATCTGGCACAGGGACAAATGACAATCGAGTTACTACCAAAATGGCCGAAGATAAAAGAGCAACAACCATCATTGCCATCACCCAGTGGGCCCATCGACGTCACTTCTGGTGGTAAGGTCTTCAACCCCGTGCTATCATCAGAGAATTCAATGGACACAGAAAGCAGACCGTCTAACAAAAAGGAGCAACTTTCCATCAGAGGAACACTTCAGAGAAACACTACAGAGAAAGCTATGGTATGTGGAGGGAGGGAGAGCGAACATTATTATGCAAATTGTTGCTTTTTTTATTTGTGTGGACAAACGACCATTCGACATTGTTAAAAGGTCGTGGATTTCTGAAACTGATGCGTCCGGTTTGTCCATCTTTTAAAATTCCGAGGGTAGACACTCAAAGAAAATCTAGACAGTTTCTACAGCGTTATGTGCCCGAAAATTGAACTGAAATTCGAAACTTTAAATCTTATCTCGCTAACCTGTGATGTATGGACCGAGATAATGACTACCTCTTGTTATTCAGGTCTCACTGGCCACTATTCCGATAACAATATACTTACTTCACGCTACGTTGTTACTGTTGCGCTAGATCAACGGCATACTGGTGACTACATTTCTGAACAGATGCAAGAAATTTGTCGAGGAATGAATATCAAATCTGAGAAAATCTCCACTATTATTACTGATAATGGTGCATATACGGTAGCCGGTATTACGAAATTCAAAGGTAGAGGGAAACATTTATCTTGCTTTGCCCATAACCTTAATCAACGATTTTAATTTATTGTGTAATAAAGTAAGAGATGATGATAAATATTTCAAGTCAAGTGTGATTCAAAGTAATTTATTATGGCAAAAACAAACTGGAACTACTTTGAAGTTGATCTTAGGCGTAAAGACTCGTTGGAATTCTGTATATTATATTCTTGAGAGGTATAATGAACTGGCTCCTTTCATGCATCAAATTTTGATGCTTAATGCGAAAGCACCACCTACGCCATCGGAAATAGAAGTGGTGGTTGTTGGGAGGTTTAAGGGGGACTGAACAGCTAAGGTCATCAGTCCCCAATTCCAAAAACAGGCGAGACAAAGTCGCGGAGCAGATAAAACCCCAAGGGGAAGGAGACTCCCCCCCCCCAGGCACTAAAGAACACAAATTAGGCAACAAACACTACAGAAAAGAAGAGTACAGACGAACACCAGACAGAAAGAAACAGAAGAAAAGATGTCCGGAGACTGGTTGACTGACCACAAGAACAAAAAAAGGGAAAGAGTCAACCATCCGACGACACACCAAAACAGCAACAAATATTGAGACACGCGAGGACAAAAGACACAGAAAGGGAAAGGTGCAGGACCCCCCTAAATGGAACCATAAAAAGGACTACCACGGATAAAATGCAAAACATTGTCAGCCTTGGAGGCATCGTCGCATAAAATCAAAGGCAAAGTGCCCGGGAGATTAAAAGACTGCCGGAGGGTGCGCAGTCGGGGACACTCCAATAAAATGTGGGCGACCGTCAGCCGTGACCCACACCGACACAGGGGGGGATCCTCCCGACGCAAAAGATGGCCGTGCATCAGGTAGGTATGGCCGATGCGCAGCCGACACAGGATTACGGAGTCCCTGCGAGAAGCCCGCAGGGAGGAGCGCCACACATCGGTCGTCTCCTTGACAGCCCGCAGTTTATTCGGGGCTGTCATGCCACGCCACTCAACAGACCAAATCCCAAGCACCTTACGGCGCAACACCAGCTGCTGATCGCGAGCCGTAAGGCCGATCTCCAAAGCTGGGGCGTCGATCGCCCCTTTGGCCAGCCTGTCAACACGTTCGTTCCCCAGGATGCCAACGTGACCTGGCGTCCAAACAAAGACCACCGAACGACCAGAGCGGGTAATGGTGGAAACAGACTCCTGAATAGAGGACACCAGAGGAGAAGAGGGATAGCAGCAGTCGATGGCCTGGACGCTGCTCAGGGAGTCACTGCAGATGACGATGGACGTACCTGAGCAGGAACGCATATGCTCAAGAGCGTGCAATATGGCCACCAGCTCTGCAGTAAAAATACTGCAGCCAGCCGGCAAGGAGCGCTGTTCAACATGGGCAGCGTGAGCAAAAGCATAGGCAGAGCGACCGTCAACCAGGGAACCATCAGTGTAGACAGTCTCACAGCCCGGAAATGGGGCGAGGAGCGCAAGAAAATGGCGACGCAGGGCCACAGGCGGAACCGAGTCCTTGGGTCCCTGTGCCAAGTCCAGATGGACGGACGGCCGGGGCAAACACCAGGGAGGCGTAGGTGCACGGACCCGGAAGGGAGGCAGAAGAGGGAATGAGCCCAGTTCAGACAGCAGGGACTGGACACGGACAGCTATGGAAAGCCCAGACTGAGGTCGCCATTCTGGCAGATGGAGGACCATGGCAGGGAAAAGCAGGCGAAGATTGGGATGGCCCGGCGAGCAATGCACGTGAACAGCATAGTCTGCGAGCAGTCGATGGCGGCGAATCCGTAGCGGGGGAACCCCGGCCTCCACCAGTAGACTATCCACGGGGCTCGTACGGAAAGCGCCAGTTGCAAGCCGAACCCCACAGTGGTGTATGGGGTCTAACATCGTCAACACTGAGGGTGACGCAGACCCGTAGGCCAGGCTCCCATAATCAAGCCTGGACTGCACAAGGGCTCTGTACAATTGCAACAGCATGCAGCGATCTGCGCCCCAAGACGTGTGGCTCAGGCAGCGGAGGGCGTTGAGGTGCCGCCAGCATTTTTGCTTCAGCTGAGTAATATGAGGAACCCATGTGAGCCGGGCATCAAACACGAGTCCTAAGAAGCGGCGAGTGTCCACCACTTCAAGCAGGTGGCCGTCGAGGTAAAGTTCAGGATGAGGATGGACTGTCCGACGCCTGCAGAAATGCATAACTCGAGTCTTGGCGGCAGAGAACTGAAAACCATGAGTCAGAGCCCAAGATGCTGCCTTGCGAACGGCTACTTGCAGCCTGTGTTCGGCGACTCCCGTAGTCGTGGAGCTAAAGGAGATGCAGAAGTCGTCGGCATACAAAGAAGGAGACACCGACGACCCCACGGCTACAGCCAGACCATTAATGGCCACTAGAAATAAGGAGACGCTCAACACCGAGTCCTGCGGGACCCCATTTTCCTGTATATAAGATGAACTAGAGGCGGCACCCACTTGCACCCGGAAAGAGCGGCGCAATAAAAAGGTGTGAAGAAAAGCCGGGAGCTGACCACGAAGACCCCACTCATGCAACGTAGCAAGGATGTGATGCCTCCATGTGGTGTCTTACACCTTCCGCAGATCAAAAAATACAGCAACGAGATTCTGACGTCGGGCAAAGGCCGTACGGATAGCAGATTCCAGCTGCACCAAATTGTCCGCTGCAGACCGGCCCCGACGGAAGCCACCCTGGGATGGAGCGAGGAGACCGCGCGACTCAAGGACCCAACACAAACGCCGCCCCACCATACATTCGAGCAATTTGCACAAAACGTTGGTGAGGGTAATGGGACAATAGCTATCCACCGCCAGTGGGTCCGCACCGGGCTTCAAGATGGGGACAAGAACACCCTCTCGCCATTGCGACGGGAACACGCCCTCGCTCCAAATGCGGTTAAAGATGGTGAGGATGTGTCGCTGGCAGTCCCTGGAGAGATGCTTCAGCATCTGTGCGTGGATGCAGTCCGGTCCTGGTGCTGTTTCAGGGCAATCGGCGAGGGCAGCGAGGAATTCTCTCTCTCTCTGAAAGGAGCATTGTATTTTTCAGAACGACGCATGTGGAATGATAATGGCGTCTGCTCGGCCCACTCCAGAGAGCGAAAGGCGGGGGGGATAAGTTGCAGTCGCAGAGCTCTTAGCAAAGTGTGCAGCGAGGTGTTCAGCAATGGCGGCACGGGAGCCCAGGGATGAGACGTACCCCTCCCAGCACTCCTGCTTACGCCGTGCAATAAGACGACGGGCCAAGGCACGGAGCCTCTTAAAGGCGATGAGGGTCTCCAGAGACGGGTGCCGCCTATGACGCTGGAGAGCCCGCCTGCGGTCGCGAATAGCCTCGGCAATCTCCGGCGACCACCAGGGTACAGCCTTCCCCCGAGGGAGTCCAGAAGAGCGGGGGATGGCAGCCTCGGCCGCCGAAATAATGGACGTGGTTGAGACACGGACCACCTCGTCAATGTCACCCTGTGGGGGAGACTCGATGGTTGCAGCGGAAGTAAAAGCCGGCCAGTCAGCCCTGTGGAGAGTCCAGCGGGGCAGGCGCCCAGAAGAATGACACTGGGGCAGTGACAAATAGATGGGAAAATGGTCACTACCACACAGGTCAGGATGCACCCTCCAGTGGAGGGACGGGACAAGTCCGGGGCTGCAAAGACAGAGATCGATGGCCGAGAACGAGCCATGGGCCACACTGAAATGCGTGGGAGCACCGGTGTTCAAGAGGCTAAGGTCGAGTGAACCAACAAATGCTCCACGGCCCGACCGCAGTCATCGGAGACAATCCCACCCCACAGAGGGTTGTGGGCATTGAAATCGCCCAGAAGCAGCAATAGTGGCGCGAGTTCTGCCAGCAGCGCAGCCAAGACATGGCGGGGGAGCTCCCCATCCGGAGGAATGTAAACAGAGGAAACAGTAATAGCCGGCGAGAGCTCAACCCTGGCAGCGACTGCCTCTAAAGGTGTCAGAAGGGGTACTGGCGAGCTACAGACGGAGTGGTGAACAAAGAGACAAACCCCACCTGACGCCCGTTGACAGGCAGTGCAGTTCTTACAGTATCCCCGATAACCGCGAAGGGCAGGGGTCCGCATTGCAGGAAACCAAGTTTCCTGCAGAGCAATGCAGAGAACAGGGGAAACACTCAGAAACACCCGGAGCTCAGGCAGGTGGCGGAAATAACCGCCGCAGTTCCACTGGAGAATGGAAGCAGGAAGGGACTGGGAGGGCGTGAATGCGACTAAGAGGCAGACGGCGCCTCAGAGCCAACTACCGCCACCGGGGGAGAGTCAGGAAAGGCCCCCAAGGGTTCCGTGAGGGCGAGATCCGCAGCAGAGGCGAGGATCTCCACCTCATCCCTGGAGCCAGGACTATGTACAGCAGGCGGTACTGAAACCGCCGGAACGTCCTTCTTCTTGGACACATTCCGTTCCTTCTTCTCACGTCGGCCCTTAGAGTGAGAGGGCTGGGAGGGCTTCTCTGAAGGAGCGTCGGAGGCTGACGACGACGCAGAAGCTCTATGACCAGCAGGTGGCGGAACCTTCAGCCACTGGCTGACATCCGGCTGGGTAGGAGAAGAAACGGAGGAAGGGAGAGCCCCGAGGGACCCCCTCCGCGAGAGAGGAACCGGCAGAGGCAACGCCGGCGGAGAAGGAGGGGGAGGGATCGAGCCCCCCGGTTTTGGAGGAGATGTCACTCCTGAACTAAGCGTGGGGGGAGCGACAGAAGAGGGTTTGCCCCCAACTGCTAAGGGGGCAACAGAGGAAGGCTTGCCCCCAGGCACGAGGGGGGCAGACAGAGATGCACGGCCCCGAGGGCCCACTGAAGGCGGCACAGATGAGGCGACAACCGTCGCTCGCGTGGGCGACGATAACGTGGCTGCAGCATAAGATGTTCGAATGGAAGCAGGATACAACCTTTCATATTTCAGTTTTGCCTCTCAATAAGTAAGCCGGTCCAGGGTCTTAAATTCCATGATCTTCCACTCCTTATGAAGAACGGGGCAATCCAGCGAGCATGGAGAGTGGTGCTTCCCACAGTTGACACATACAGGCGGAGGCGCACATGGAGAATCGGGATGAGAGAGGCGTCCGCAATCTCAACATGTAGTGCTGGAGGGGCAACGGGAGGATATATGCCCAAACTTCCAGCACCGGAAGCACCGCATCGGGGGAGGGACGTATGGCTTGACGTCGCAACAGTAAACCATCACCTTGACCTTCTCGGGCAAGACATCACCCTCGAAGGCCAAGATAAAGGCACCAGTGGCCACCCTGTTAGTCTTGGGTCCTCTATGTACACGACGGACAAAATGTACACCACGTCGTTCCAAGTCGGCTCTCAGCTCGTCATCGGATTGTAACAAGAGGTCACGATGATGGTAAATAATCCCCTGGACCATATTTAAGCTACTGTGGGGAGTGACGGTAACAGGGACGTCACCCAGCTTATCACACAAGAGCAACGCTCGTGACTGGGCTGGGGAGGACGTCTTGAGGAGGATGGACCCATTCCTCATTTTAGACAACCCCGCCACTTCCCCAAACTTATCCTCCAGGTGTTCCACTAAAAACAGAGGCTTCGTCGTAAGAAAGGAGTCACCATCAGTCCTGCTGCAGACAAGGTATTGCGGTACGTAAGGCTCCTGCTTGGCACTAGATCGGCGTCCCTCCCATGGCGCAGCCAATGAGGGGAACGACTGAGGCTCATATTGCGCAGCATCAAAGTCTACTCTACCTCGCTTAGAGACGCTGGTGGCTGTGCGACCACCAGCTTGGTGTGATTTATTGCGCTTCATTGCGCCACATCCGCCCAGATGCCACCTACTCTGAACGAGGGCTCTCCCCAAGGGCGCCACCCAGCCAAAGCAACGGGTACCTGGCCGATATCCCGTTGCCCGGAGTCCCCGTGCCCCAGACAAGATGGGCACATACTCCTTGGCATGCATGGGGAGGAAACAGCTCTGGCATCTGTAGTGCGATCCCTGCGTGGTCAGGGGGCTACCACCAAGAGGGTACATGACGACCCCACCACAACGGACTGGCTACCGTGCTGGATTTTAGGTGTTGAAAGGGTCCACAGTTGTCGTGGGCGCTAAAAAGAGGATTGCGCACAAGACGAGAAGGAGACAACCCAGAAGATGTTGGGTGTAGTCCCCCCCACACGACAATAGGTAACATGCAAGATGGTGGTGCATGATGGACCAATAGAAAACACCACGTAAGGTGTCCTTCCCCAAATGGCACGCACTAACAACGGAAATTTGGAAAAAAGGAGGTCAAACCCAAGAGGGGACCATCACAGAAGGCCGAAACGTTTGAGACTCCTTTTAGTCGCCTCATACGACAGGCAGGAATACCGCGGGCCTATTCTTACCCCCGAACCCGCAGCGGGTCGGAAATAGAAATGCAGAATATTAAAGATCTGCTTCACGTTTTGGAGCCATTGGAACATGTTTCTAAAAAAATATCTGGAGAGTAGTATAAGACCATCAGTAAAATTATACCAATGATCAACTGTTTAAAACCATAAATAGATGCTTTGAATCTGTCAAGTGACAGTGTGGCAGGAGCCCTTAGAAGCGAAGTCGTGAAACAGATTCAGCGCAGGTTTGGACAAGTGGAAGACGGTCATTTAGTAGCCATGTCTTGCTTACACGATCCCAGATTCAAAAACATCCATTTTCAAGACGCCAGAGCTGAACAATATCTATGATAAACAAATTCTGTCACCACCAACACTAGTAGCGAGACAGATAGTGATTCGTCGGCTGACACATCTTATGACTTTTGGAGCCATCACAAAATGTTGGTCGACACAAAAAAAAGTGAAGCCACTTCCTACTTCATGAACCCGCAATCTTCAGTAACTCTGAAGAATGAAATGTAGCGTCATTTAGCAACCTTTACTCTATTGTTAAAGATAGATAATTTCCTTGCTACAAAATAATGTAAAAATCAATTTGTAAAAATTACTTGTAAACATGCTCTCTTGACCTGTCCAATATCATATGTACAATTGTACAATACTATGATTGCCTGGATCAATAAAATACAACACAATACATCTGTGTCGCCACTACGTACAAACCCATTTGAACGGTGGGAAAATATGAAAAGTGTATCTCCACAATTATATAAGCTGGCTAAAGGATATCTGGCAATCCCAGCTACGTCCGTGCCTTCAGAAAGATTGTTTTCGAAGGCAGGCAGTACTATGTCTAAAACGAGAAATAGGCTATCACCAAAACGGTTGGACAAACTATTTTTAAGTGATTGTACAAATGAAGATTGGGAGGTTTGAAATAGATAACGATAATTTGGATTTCATATTGTGAAATATTTATACTAAATAAAGTGTTACATTACTTGAAATATTGCTTATTATTTTCAATGTTAAAACATTCATAGGGCTTGCAGGGTATCTTCTGAGTAGGTATGTATTATGCTATACCGAGCAGACTGTACTGTGTCTTGTGCATTACATTACTGCTTACCAACTGTATCTTAAGACTAGACTGGAAGTTGTAAAGTTCATTTAAATTTCTCAAATCTCAAAATATGGATAGATGTTGAATTTGTATGAGATGAAGTACAAATTATACAAAAAAAAAACTTCATAGAAAATTTAAAAAATACCCCAAAGTACTGATACTTTCAATTTTTCTACCATGATATTTTGTAGACGTTCATATTTTGTTGAAAAAATTGATCGATACCAAAAGTATCGTGTCCATGCCTTGGGGTATTGATACTTTTATGATTACAATACTTTTTGAGCGATACAATGCCTTAATTCATATGACATTAAGTTATGGCATAACTTTGTGGGGAGGTACCTCGAAAACAAACATTAATAAAATATTTAAATTACAAAAAAGAGCCATAAGAATGTTAGCCAACCTTAAATGGAAAGATTCATGTAAACCAGCATTTAAAGCTCACAAAATACTAAAATTACCCAGTACGTACCTATACGAACTACTCTATTGGAAAAAATTCAAATATTCTCCCGTACTAGAGATAACACATAACACAACCATGACACAAGAAAACGGAACCTCTTCCATGAGCCTACAAACACCACCACAAAAAGCCATCATATGCTGGACCAAAAGCTCTTGAAAAACTTGATTCTTGAGAGAAATAAAGAATAAAAATATTTTCAAAAACTGTCTCAAAAATTTTCTAATAGGAAACTATTCTTACAGTGTAAATGAATTTATGTGCACCACAGTTCAAAACAATTGCAATACCATTATTGTATCAAAGGAAAAATTGTACAAAACCTAATTTACTATGAAATAGCCCTAGAATAATTTTGTAATTATATTTTTGTTAAACAGTAAATGCTATGTACCTGTCTGTGCATGAAATGAAAAATTTATCTTGATCCATACAACGTACTTTGTCAAAGGATAAATACATAAATACTCATGAGTACAGTATCCATACTTCTCATTCGATACCGTGTCCCTACGCCTGCAGTGACACGATTGTTTTCCGTTTTCAGTCCCACAACAGAGGAAAAACTGTAGGGGGAGGGGGGGAAAAAAAAAAAAAAAAAACGCAAACCGCACCCCTAAAAATTGAAAACAATACGTTCTTAGAGTGCCTGCGCAATAATCCACACCGAATGGCTGTGCCAGACTAAACCGTGGTGCCTCGCAACAGCTGAGTGTCCCGCCACGCAGGTGCGTCTACAGCATGTGCACCAGTATCGGCCGAGCGCGCTGGTGCGCCGAACGTGTTAAGACTACTGACAAGTCACTGTTGCACTACAGAAGTCTACTGGCTCAGTGTATTAGGTAGTTCCCAACAGCTCCTGTACGAGTTGGATGATGAAAAGCTGTGCCGCTGAGATTTAGGCCCACATGTGTCTGCTTTTGATACACAGAAGATATGGGAATCCTCCACCTGCTTCCAATTCAACTAACACATCCAAAGATTTCCTCTTTATACCTAATATTTTGGTCTACACTATGTTGGATGAACTGCTGCTCTCTGCCGCGCCACAAAGTAAAAAATCTATTGTCTACATATCTTAAGATGTGGGATGGATGGACAGGGGTCGAGTTGAATCTCCATTCTTCAAAATCCTACAAGATCAAACTAGCGAACACTGGTGGAAGAGGTGAACCTACAGGTGTTCTCTCAGTTATTACCACCATTAAAAAAAACACATGATCAATGTGTCAAAATAATTTGATAAAGTGAAGATCTGATCAGGTAATAGCTCTATTTCTTCTACTGACATCTTTGTAAACCAAAACCACATCAAAGCTGCCCTCTTTTTAACTAGGTCTAGAGTTTGTAATAGGGTGTCTATAGCAGTTGGCTACATGTGCCAATAATTTAAATACTTCACCTGGATGTATGTAGAAGAGCTGTTTGCAGTGAAGATAGGTCTCAGTGGCATAGGCGTACCCAGCGAGGGAGCAAGGGGGGCAGCTGTGCTCAGACCACGGCATTTGAGTACGTGATGAAACAGTGATGTTACGGCCACGGGTCTTTTGTTGTGACTGGCTGACATTAGCAGCTGTCATTAATTTACATACTGTATGTCATACTATTTACGAATTTATGCATTTTATGTGATCTTGCACATGAAAGATCTCTCCCAAACATGTAGTTTTCAGTAGTTTCTTGCACTAAGATATCAGCAAATTTGGCATTTAGCACAAGCTGTACTATAAATGAGGATGCATTTTGAAAAATGTAAAGTCAGTGGCTAACCATGTCACTACTCTTTTTTATGCACTTAATTTTATAAGCTAAACTACTAATTACAACATAGGAAATGCTTCTTATGTATTAATGATGCACTTCTGCTTACCTTATTTCATTTGTTTGTAGATGAAATCAGCTCGTCTCCCCTACTGTGTTGCAAAATGATCTATGATCACTTCATTGAAATTTGGCTGATTAAGTAATTCTTTTTCGAGAGAACACATCACAAGTGCACAAATCTGTCCTTCATAATACGAGGGTAATCCCAAAATTAAGGTATCTTTTTTTTTTAAGTACATAGACCTGTTTATTTCTACAATGGTTTACATCAGTTTACAGCTTGAACATTAGCTATTTTTTTGACATAATCACCATTTCTGTCGATGCATTTTTGTAGATGCTGTGGCAGTTTTTGTATGCCCATGTCATACCAGCTCACCGCCATGCTGTTCAGAAAGTTATGTACCTCTTCTTGCACCTCATCGTCTGAGCTGAATCGCTTTATGGCCAAATGTTCTTTTAACCTAGGGAACAGGTGATAGTCACTGAGTGCCAAGTCAGGACCATAGGGTGGGTGGGTAATTATGTTCCACTGAAACTGTTGCAGGAGAGCAACGGTTTGCCGAGTGATGTGTCGGCGAGCATTGTCATGGAGAATGTGTACGCCCTTGCTCAACATTCCTCTACTCTGGTTCCGAATTGCCCATTTGAGTTTTTTCAGAGTCTCACAGTACCTGCCAGCGTTAACTGTGGTCCCAGCGATTCAGCTCCAATGATGAGGTGAAAGAAGAGGTTCATAACTTTCTGAACAGCATGGCGGTGAGCTATTATGACATGGGCATACAAAAACTGCCACAGCGTCTACAAAAATGCATCAACAGAAATGGTAATTATGTCGAAAAATAGCTAATGTTCAAGCTGTAAACTGATGTAAACCATTGTACAAATAAACAGGTCTGTGTACCTATGACCTTACTTTTGGAATTACCCTCGTATTATGCGTAAATGTTTTCGCTCACTTTAATGTAGAGAAGCAGCATTCTTCCTCTCCTATTGTCACTGGAGAGTTGCTATTAGCTGCAGAAGTTTTAACACTTTCTGGAAATGCTTTTACCAAATTGTTTTCATAAAGGAAGTTCAACAAAGTCAAAGCACCTGACATTTTCACAAAATCATTTCGGCTCTATAGCACATTCTGTTCATGATGTAATTCTGAACACTGTAATTTAAACAAATTGACAGCTACATTCAGTGCTTTTTCTGTTGAAACAATTTTATATTTAGTAAACAATGACAGTTCAAAGAGCTGTGCAAATGACAAGTGATCACCAAAATTGAATCACTCTCTCTGATCTGAGTCATGAAGCAGTCACAGGCATCTCGTGCATGCACCGCTCATGATTCAGTGAAATGTCCTTGTTTTGCAGTTGGCTCTTTCTGTTCCCCGTGATTGTGATTGCCTAGCGACGCCCTAACATGCTAGACAGAAGCTGCAAACAGAGATACAAATTCAATAGTTTTCACTGCATCAATATTCCATTGCTGGAGTTCGTTGAAGAATGTCACAATGAGGCATGAAATCTTTAACATGCAGGAAACCCTCGAGTCCCATAGCCTCGTTTATTGTCTTGAAATCATTACTATAATCTTAATCAATGATTTTTCCATGCACTCAACAATTTCCTTCTGGTATTTGTGTACAGTTGCTATGCTCCACGATTTGAAATTCTGTCTAATGGACTGAGGACAAGTACAAATAAGTTTCTTCACCATCTCATCAAAAATGGCTGTGCATTTAAGAGACTGGGAAAAATGGTACATATTCCTTCTAAGTTTCTGAAGAAGTTCCACACTTACTTATTGCCTGTCACACAATGTTCAACAATTAGATTTGACTGATGTGAATGAAGTGAGCATTTTTGTAGACTTTTTAAATTCTGAATTGAATTCCATTTTCGTGGCCACTCACTCAGACCAGCACTGCCTTAACAATGAGCTATCAGTTTCTCAGGCGTTTCATTTTAAGTTCATTTTCTCCAGTTCACTAAGAACAGCTGAAGTTACACGATCTACAGTGTGATGTTTTGGTCATACAAAGAAAATAAATATTTCGTTAATTTTTGCCAGCAGCTCATAACGAACTGTTATGACCAGTTGTGACAAATTTGCAGTCCGTGGTTTCATCAACTTTGACAGCAAGAAAAACTTGTCTGTCAGTTCATTTCTGATCATATTTTGACATACCCCGTAAAATTGTTCCAACAGTTCATTTTTAATTGCTTTGGAAAGGCCTAAGAATACTCAATTTTGCAATGTGCTGCTTCAAGATACCATCAAGTTATGCCTTCAGATCCAGTAATCCTTGAAAAATTCCTGGATTCTTGGAATTTTCTGTTTCATCATGGCCATTTCAGGCTATCTTAAATTTATACCTGATTAACTGCACACAGAATTCGTACTGTGTTGTTTTTTAACTCGTGGTATGCTGCAGTTATTTTGAGGATAGTACAGCTCACTTCACTCAAACACAATAGCCTCCTTAAAAAAAAAAAAAAATAAATAAATGCACATTACCCGCAAAAACGGTCAAGAAGGAAGGAAGGAAAATATTCATGCCCTTTGTTCGACTAATTGTTCGTGAAACTCTCACTAGATGGTGATACTTATGTTCCTGCATCCTAATGCACTCTGGTGGCATATTTCCAAACTTATTTTAAGAGTGGATGGAATAGCCAACGGAAGAGCAAAAACAACTATCTAAAATGCTTTCAAAACAATAATACTGAAAGCTGATTAATGACGCATCAAAGCAAAACAGAGATATACAGAGAAGGGGATTCAATAGTGAAGCTTCAGCTACTCTGTTCATTCTCTTTTGGTATACGCAGTGGACTGTGAAAATTGTGTGGAGGTTGGTAGGACACACTTAGGCTGAACAACCAGAGCCTAAGGGCCAACCACAAGGACTGTACTCAATAGAAGCCACACCCCAAAACATCTGCTACATGTAGCTAAGCACAACCTTCATACTAGTTACTATCTGTTCGAAAAACACTACTTGATATCACATATCAACAGTTCCAAAAGCGTTTACCAGCATTTTTTAAACCCAATGTGGAAAATATATGCAAAATGCACCTTGATAATGTAAATTTGTAACATGTTCAGAAATTTATTTTAATATGTATTTTGGGGCAGCTCCACCTCAGAACCTTTAATTAAGAGCCATGCCTACTATATCCTAATCTTTTGTATCATGAATGTTGTCTCAACTTATTCTCACAGTTCGGTTCAGGGTTAAGAGAAATGACGGAGTTGACATTCTGTCAAGTTTGAACATTCCAACATTTGACAGTGATCTCGCCCACTATTCTGTTTGTTGACCTCTACGCTATTCTCTTCGTTGACATCTAGTTTGTCTTATATGTTATTGTGGTTGTTGTCTTCAGTCCGAAGACTGGTTTGATGCAGATCTCCATGCTACTCTATCCTGTGCAAGCTGCTTCATCTCCCAGTACCTACTGCAACCTACATCCTTCTGAATCTGTTTAGTGTATTCATCTCTTGGTCTCCCTCTACGATTTTTACCCTACACGCTGCCCTCCAATACTAAATTGGTGATCCCTTGATGCCTCAGAATATATCCCTCCTAGTCAAGTTGTGCCACAAATTTCTCCCCATTTCTATTCAATATCTCCACATTAGTTATATGATCTACCCATCTAATCTTCAGAATTCTTCTGTAGCACCACATTTCAAAAGCTTCTATTCTCTTCTTGCCTAAACTATTTATCATCCACGTTTCACTTCCATACATGGCTACACTCCATACAAATACTTTCAGAAACGACTTCCTGACATTTAAATCTATACTCGATGTTAACAAATTTCTCTTCTCCAGAAACGCCTTCCTTGCCATTGCCAGTCTACATTTTATATCCTCTCTACTTAGAGCATCATCAGTTATTTTGCTCCCCAAATAGCAAAACTCCTTTACTACTTTAAGTGTCTCATTTCCTAATTTAATTCCCTCAGTATCACCCGATTTAATTCGACTACATTCCATTGTCCTCATTTTGCTTTGGTTGATGTTCATCTTATATCCTCCTTTCAAGACGCTGTCCATTCCGTTCAACTGCTCTTCCAGGTTCTTTGTTGTCTCTGGCAGAATAACAATGTCATCGGCAAAGCTTGAGGTTTTTATTTCTTCTCCATGGATTTTAATTCCTACTCTGAATTTTTCTTTTGTTTCCTTTACTGCTTGCTCAATATACAGATTGAATAATATCGGGGATAGGCTACAACCCTGCCTCACTCCCTTCCCAGCCACCACTTCCCTTTCGTGCCTCTCGATTCTTGTAACTGCCATCTGGTTTCTGTATAAACTGTAAATAGCCTTTCGCTCCCTGTATTTTACCCCTGCCACCTTCAGAATTTGGAAGAGAGTATTCCAGCCAACATTGTCAAAAGCATTCTCTAAGTCTACAAATGCTAGAAACGTAGGTTTGCCTTTCCTTAATCTTCCTTCTAAGATAAGTCGTAGGGGTCAGTATTGCCTCACGTGTTCCAACATTTCTACGGAATCCAAACTGATCATCCCCAAGGTCGGCTTCTACCAGTTTTTCCATTCGTCTATAAAGAATTCGTGTTAGTATTTTGCAGCCGTGGCTTATTAAACTGATAGTTCGGTAATTTTCACATCTGTTAACCCCTGCTTTCTTGGGGATTGGAATTATTATATTCTTCTTGAAGTCTGAGGGTATTTCATCTGTCTCATACAACTTGCTTACCAGATGGTAGAGTTTTGTCAGGGCTGGTTCTCCCAATGCTATCAGTAGTTCTAATGGAATGTTATCTAGTCCCAGGGCCTTGTTTCGACTGAGGTCTTTCAGTGCTCTGTCAAACTCTTCATGCAGTATCGTATCTCCCATTTCCTCTTCATCTACATCCTCTTCCATTTTCATAATATTGTCCTCAAGTACATCACACTTGTATAGGCCCTCTATATACTTCTTCCACCTTTCTGCTTTCCCTTCTTTGCTTAGTACTGGGTTTCCATATGAGCTCTTGATATTCATGCAAGTGGTTCTCTTTTCTCCAAAGGTCTCTTTAGTTTTCCTGTAGGCAGTAGCTATCTTACCCCTAGTGAGATAAGCCTCTACATCCTTACATTTGTCCTCTAGCCATCCCTGCTTAGCCATTTTTCACTTCCTGTCGATCACTTTTTTGGGACGTTTGTATTCCTTTTTGCCTGCTTCATTTACTGCATTTTCATATTTTCTCCTTTCATCAATTAAATTCAATATCTCTTCTGTTACCCAAAGATTTCTATTAACCCTCATCTTTTTACCTACTTGATCCTCTGCTACCTTCACTATTTCATCCCTCAAAGCTACCCATTCTTCTTCCACTGTATTTCTATCCCCCATTCTTGTCAATTGTTCCCTAATGCTCTCTCTGAAACTCTGTACAATCTCTGGTTCTGTCAGTTTATCCAGGTCCCATCTCCTTAAATTCCCACCTTTTTTGCAGTTTCTTCAGTTTTAATCTACAGTTTACCATCAATAGATTGTGGTCAGAGCCCACATCTGCTCCTGGAAATGTCTTACAATTTAAAACCTGGTTTCTAAATCTCTGTCCTACCATTATATAATCTATATGAGACCTTCCAGTATCTCAGGCTTCTTCCATGTATACAACCTTCCGACATGGTTCTTGAACCAAACGTTAGCTACTGTTAAGTTATGCTCTGTGCAAAATTCTACCAGGCGGCTCCTCTTTTATTCCTTACCCCCATCCCGTATTCACCTACTACGTTTCCTGCTCTCCCTTTTCCTACTACCAAATTCCAGTCACCCACGACTATTAAATTTTCGTCTCCCTTCACGATCTGAATAATTTCTTTCATTTCATCATTCATTGCATCAATCTCTTCGTCATCTGCGGAGTTAGTCGGCATATAAACTTTTACTACTGTGGTAGGTGTGGGCTTCGTGTCTATCTTGGCCACAATAATGCGTTCACTATGCTGTTTGTAGTAGCTTACCCGCACTCCCATTTTTATTCATTATTAAACCTATTTACCCCTATTTTATTTTGTATTTATAACCCTGTATTGACCTGACCAGAAGTCTTGTTCCTGGTGCCACCGAACTTCACTAATTCCCACTATATCTAACTTTAACCTATCCATTTCCCTTTTTAAATTTTCTAACCTACCTGCCCGATTAAGGGATCGGGCATTCCACACTCCAACCCATAGAATGCCAGTTTTCTTTCTCCTGATAACGACGTCCTCCCGAGTAGTCCCCGCCCGGAGATCCGAATGGGAGACTGTTTTACCTCCGGAATATTTTACCCAAGAGGACGCCATCATCGTTTAACCACACAGTAATGCTGCATGCCCTCGGTAAAAATTACGGCTGTAGTTTCCCCTTGCAGTCAGTCGTTCGCAGTACCAGCACAGCAAGGCCATTTTGGTTAGCTTTACAAGGCCAGATCAGTCAATCATCCAGACTGTTGCCTCTGCAACTACTGAAAAGGCTGCTGCCCCTCTTCAGGAACCACACGTTTGTCTGGCCTCTCAACAGATACCCCTCCGTTGTGGTTGCACTTACGGTATGGCTATCTGTATCACTGAGCCATGCAAGCCTCCCCACCAACATCAAGGTCCATGGTTCATGAAGGTGGGGGGTTTGGTCCCAAGACAGTCAGTCCAAGGCCGATTTTCAGATGGGAAGTCTGTATCAGTTAGAGTAACAATAATGCATTAACTTAACAGTGGAATTAGTTGTCTTACATAAGCTATAAAAATGATGTACACAACAAACTGAATCTGTGTGCGCGCGCACACACACACACACACACACACACACACACACACACACAGAGAGAGAGAGAGAGAGAGAGAGAGAGAGAGAGAGAGAGAGAGAGAGAGAGAGAGAGAGAGCACCACACATAAGACTGTAAAACCATAATGAACACCACTACATGAAGCTTTAGCCAAGGGGGGAGGGGGAGTGAAAGTGCTAAATATCTACCTCAATAACATCAAATATGTTACATTCACTTATTGTTAACAGAAATGGTTGCCACAATATTTCTTCAGAAGTTTTTGTCTGGGGAAGTGCAGCCCTTGCTCAATATTTGGAACGTGGAACCTCACTCTTCCCATCTTTATTACAGAGGGTTACAACCATGAATTATGTTTCTTTCCTTGCAGCATTTGTGACAAAGCAAGCTGGGATATCTTTACTTCCTCTCTTGTTTTACCATCTGCCTCCTTACATTCATTTTTCATGTTTGACTAATTACTATTTACATACACGAGTATAATCTGCATTTTCATATAAAAGAAAGGTTGGCCCTCAGTTTCAAGAAATATAGCACCAGATCTAAGTTTGTGCTTAGTTTTGTATATGTAATCAATTTCCTAATTTGTTTTGGCTATTCCTAGTTAATATCTTTTGTTATACGGTGATTCTATTGTTGACTTATAAACAAATATAAACTCTGTAATAATTGTAAACATTTGGAAGAAGAGCTACTAGGATTCTTAAAGTATTTATTTGGCTCCATTCGAAATCGTAATAGCAAAGCCAGCCCTTAATTAATACCAAAATAATTACCAGGTTTGTCAAAGTATTGTTTGTGTAACTATATCTGTTAATTTCATTATTTAAACAAATAATTCGGTCTAACCTTTGTGACAGAAGGAACTGTTATGACAGAAGGAACTGTTAAAAAGGAGGAATTTTTTATGGATTCACTTAATTGAATGAGTTGTGTTTTAACTTAAACCTTGAACAATTTATAGTTTCAGTGCCTATTATTGTGAGGATATATGAAGTCCCGATTTTTGGTCCCAAGACAGCCAGTCCAACGCTAATTTTCGGACGGGAAGTCTGTATCAGATAGAGTAACAATAATGGATTAACTTAACAGTGGAATTAGTGCACCACAAATAGGCTGTGTGTTAGCACAATGACAGTGTCTGTCCAATTTGAGAAATAGTGTCACACATACCTTATTATTCTGCAAGTACTGTGAACTGTGTGGTTAGGTTTTTACTGTTCATAGGTATTCAACAATAAACTATTGTAGCAGTATGCTGATGTTTGCCTGTAATTTATTAATGAGGCTTATCAAAATTTGTCAATGGTGAACTGGCCATATAACTCTGTAATATGGGGTAGTTGTGAACAGTGAAAGAAAAGAACTGTGAAATGCAACTGTGCAACTGTCAGCTACATCATTTACAGCAGTCAGTGTTAAACTTTTTGTCCAAAAGCTAAATGACTGCACACTGGCCTTTGGTACCTTTACTTGGTAAGGAGTAATCTGTGCTGTTTATGTAGTATTTGTTATATTTACCACACACGCAAACTAAGTTGACACTCATCATGGTGGCTGAAGGGAGCAACTATAAAGGCATTTCCCATTTACAGGCACTCCAATCAGTCACAGTGATGAGTGCCAAGTTAGTTCACACATATTTTTTATTATTATTATTATTATTATTATTATTATTATTATTATTTCTTTCTTTCTTTACTTTCTCAGACGTTAGGTCTGGTTAAAAATGGGACGTGACGCGGACCTTGATCAAGCGTCACTTCCTTTTAACTGTACGGTATATGTTATATTGCATTTAGGAACTTTCGGGTAATTGAACATGTATCAATAATTACGGATTTCTGTAATTGTATATATAAGTTTGGATGTAGCTGTATTGTATTGATGTAATGGTGGATATTGTGTGGTATGACTCCTGTAGTTGATAGTATGATTGGTATGATGTCAACTTTATTCTGATGCCACATGTCCTTGACTTCCTCAGCCAGTTGGATGTATTTTTCAATTTTTTCTCCTGTTTTCTTTTGTATATTTGTTGTATTGGGTATGGATATTTCGATTAGTTGTGTTAATTTCTTCTTTTTATTGGTGAGTATGATGTCAGGTTTGTTATGTGGTGTTGTTTTATCTGTTGTAATGGTTCTGTTCCAGTATAATTTGTATTCATCATTCTCCAGTACATTTTGTGGTGCATACTTGTATGTGGGAACGTGTTGTTTTATAAGTTTATGTTGTAAGGCAAGCTGTTGATGTATTATTTTTGCTACATTGTCATGTCTTCTGGCGTATTCTGTATTTGCTAGTATTGTACATCCACTTGTGATGTGATCTACTGTTTCTATTTGTTGTTTGCAAAGTCTG
Source organism: Schistocerca americana (assembly GCF_021461395.2). Lineage (NCBI taxonomy): Eukaryota > Metazoa > Arthropoda > Insecta > Orthoptera > Acrididae > Schistocerca > Schistocerca americana. Next base: position 130,970,094 of record NC_060123.1, on the reverse strand, counting down.
CATTTATCTGTTGTGGTATTGGGATCTTTAATAATATGCTTGCTGTAATATCTGGTGTTTATTGTTTGATCCTGTATTGCAATCATGAATCCTTCCGTCTCACTGTATATATTGCCTTTTCTTAGCCATGTGTTGGATGCATCTTGATCGATGTGTGGCTGTGTTAGATGATACGGGTGCTTGCCATGCAGTGTTTTCTTTTTCCAATTTACTTTCTTCGTATCTGCTGATGTTACATGATCTAAAGGGTTGTAAAGGTGGTTATGAAATTGCAGTGGTGTAGCTGATGTATTTATATGAGTGATTGCTTTGTGTATTTTGCTAGTTTCTGCTCGTTCTAGAAAGAATTTTCTTAAATTGTCTACCTGTCCATAATGTAGGTTTTTTATGTCGATGAATCCCCTTCCTCCTTCCTTTCTGCTTAATGTGAATCTTTCTGTTGCTGAATGTATGTGATGTATTCTATATTTGTGGCATTGTGAACATGTAAGTGTATTGAGTGCTTCTAGGTCTGTGTTACTCCATTTCACTACTCCAAATGAGTAGGTCAATATTGGTATAGCGTAAGTATTTATAGCTTTTGTCTTGTTTCTTGCTGTCAATTCTGTTTTCAGTATTTTTGTTAGCCTTTGTCTATATTTTTCTTTTAGTTCTTCTTTAATATTTGTATTATCTATTCCTATTTTTTGTCTGTATCCTAGATATTTATAGGCATCTGTTTTTTCCATCGCTTCTATGGAGTCACTGTGGTTATTCAATATGTAATCTTCTTGTTTAGTGTGTTTTCCCTTGACTATGCTATTTTTCTTACATTTGTCTGTTCCAAAAGCCATATTTATATCATTGCTGAATACTTCTGTTATCTTTAGTAATTGGTTGAGTTGTTGATTGGTTGCTGCCAGTAGTTTTAGATCATCCATGTATAGCAAATGTGTGATTTTGTGTGGGTATGTTCCAGTAATATTATATCCATAATTTGTATTATTTAGCATGTTGGATAGTGGGTTCAGAGCAAGACAGAACCAGAAAGGACTTAATGAGTCTCCTTGGTATATTCCACGCTTAATCTGTATTGGCTGTGATGTCATGTTATCTGAATTTGTTTGAATATTAAGTGTGGTTTTCCAGTTTTTCATTACTATGTTTAGAAACTGTATCAATTTAGGATCTACTTTGTATATTTCCAATATCTGTAGTAACCATGAGTGGGGTACACTATCAAAGGCTTTTTGGTAATCAATGTATGCGTAGTGTAGCGACCTTTGTTTAGTTTTAGCTTGATATGTCACCTCTGTATCTATTATCAGTTGCTCTTTACATCCTCGTGCTCCTTTGCAGCAGCCTTTTTGTTCTTCATTTATAATTTTGTTCTGTGTTGTATGTGTCATTAATTTCTGTGTAATGACTGAAGTTAATATTTTGTAGATTGTTGGTAGGCATGTTATGGGGCGATATTTAGCTGGGTTTGCTGTGTCTGCTTGATCTTTAGGTTTCAGATAGGTTATTCCATGTGCAAGTGTATCAGGGAATGAGTATGGGTCTGCAATGTAACTGTTAAATAATTTTGTTAGATGTGAATGTGTTGAGGTGAACTTCTTTAGCCAGTAATTTGCTATTTTATCATTTCCAGGGGCTTTCCAATTGTGTGTCGAATTAATTGCTCGGGTGACTTCATGTTGCAAAATTATCACTTCAAGCATTTGTGGTATCATCTTGTATGTGTCTGTTTCTGCTTTTTATTATTATTATTATTATTATTATTATTATTATTATTATTATTATTCCCTACAGCAAGAAGTAAAACTAATGCTAACAAAAGAAATTTATAACATGCTACAGTTCAGGGTAAAATCCAAATTTTCTGAACAATCGTCGAACATTTTACGGCTCTGCAACATACAACTGTTCACAAACTATACAGCTTGCAATTTTATTCACCACAGCCACTATCAACACTGCCTTGACAGATGAGAATGGAGAACTAGAAGCTCAATACACCCATAGTCCCTTGATTCTAGGACAAAAAAGTTATCATCCACATTACTCCATAACAATACTTTCCTAATTATGTGCTTAGTAATCGAAAATGCTACATCTTCAGATTTTTAGCACACTAACAATACAGTGATTCAAAATATATCATGGGGACCTGAAACGTGTAACAAAACATCTGCCATCAATGAGTAAATGATGAGACTAAGATAATACATAAGTACAAGACAGCTGGATCAGGACATGTATATTCAACACTGCATAGGCAACAAACAGATTTGACTTGGATTTGCACACTGTAAACAGTGAAGAGACTTCCTGCACCTTGTGATTCTATCTTCTCTCTACGACTTTTACATTTCACCATATCTTTCCTGTTCCTTTCCTTATTCTAATCATAGAGTAGTCATTACTATCCAATTTGTAAGAACAATCCAAGAACTTCTTACATGAATTAACATGTCTGTACTTCTTATAGCTCTTGCATGAGTAAATATCTACTGGCCTAAAGGGTATCATGGGGAAAAAATACTTAACTGGGCATCTTCTGAGACTCGTGGTATGTGGTACACAAATATGACCTATATTTACATTGTCATATTTTAACATATATTCTTTTTATTGTCATATTTTGACATACATCCTTTTTTAAATTCTCTCTCCAATTACATGTAGTCACACTTGAAACTGGCTTTAACAAAACCACTTAGTTTCCACCACTACTGAAGTTCATAACAGATAAGAAGTTTTTAAATTTACACGTTCAAGTACCTCACACCTGAAATTTGTGTGATAGTTGTTCATGGTGTTAATCACAAAAAGTTCAGCTAATGTGATTCCTAAGTTTTTTCAGTGACCTCTCTTCTGCACATGCAATAGAACAAGTTCCTCTATGGCAAAAAGGTTTGCTTTCATCCACATGTTGCATAACTCTCTTCAAAACAAAACAAAGTATAATACATGTACACAGTATTTAAATACAGGATCATCTTAAATAATTTTTATTGACAAAACCTAATAACAGTCTGAAACTATTTTGACCATTTCAGTATCTTACCCTTGGCATTACGTTAAATGTAAAGTCGTGTGTGTGTGTGTGTGTGTGTGTGTGTGTGTGTGTGTGTGTGTGTGTGTGTGTGTGTGTGTCACACACCACACTTATGAACTTGATACCAGAGAAGACAATATCGTGCTGTTGTCACCTTTGTAGCTATTGTGAGATATTTTTTCTAACTGCTCTATATATTCATTTGGGAGACCTGTTTCTCGTGCTCCTTGTATTATCACACTCAGGTAAAGTTCAGAGGGAAGTCGGTCTTCTGGAATAGGCTGCCCTGGTTTTAGCTCTGTTGGAGTGTTACATAGTTGATAGCAGCGGCACAGCAGTTTCTTCCCATCTGGTTTCTCAACTTCAACCTCAAACGGAAAGTAAATGTCTGATGAAACACCTTCTTGTCTGCAAAATAAGATACCCAATCTAGAAAGCTGAATTCAAACTTGCATCTTATGTTGTATTAACACCAGTAATAACACCAATGACAGGTTGCAATACAGGATACCTCTTCAAAATTTGTATGTGTATTTATTTCACTGTAACTTCTAGTAAAAGCAGCAGTCTTATATACAAACTAAGTAACGGCCATTTTATTTTGCTTAGTTTGCAGACATAAGAATGTCACAACCAAGTCAAAATGATAGCACGTATCTTTTTATCTGCAGGTTAAAGTGTTCGCCCAATAGATTTCTCAGCAAAATAGACTGTCAGTTCTGCACAAGACAGAAGCAAAAACCTTATTTATGGGCAAGTTTAACAAAAGTACCACTAAGAAGCAGTGACTAATAAAAGAATGTTTTTTCAAGAATTTGCAGTAGTGTTCCAAAAGCTAATAAATAATGGCAAAGAAAATATATACACTTGATGTACAGAAGGAAATTACCTCTGTCGATAAACTTCAAACTTTTAGGAGCACTATTACCAAAGGAGATCGAGGTTTGCCGACAACATTGTAATTCTGTCAGAGACAGCAAAGGACCTGAAAGAGTAGTTGAATGGAATGGACAGTGTCTTGAAAGGATGATATAAGATGAACATCAACAAATGCAAAACGAGGACAATGAAATGTAGTCAAATTAGGTGATGCTGAGAAATTTACATTAAAAAATGAACTCTTAAAGTAGTAGATAAGTTTTGCTATTTGGGGAGCAAAATAACTGATGATGGTCAAAGTAGATAATATAAAATGTAGGCTATCAATGGCACAGAAATTGTTTCTAAAAAAGATAATTCTCTTGACATAGAGTATAAATGTAAGTATCAGGAAGTCGTTTCTGAAAGTATTTGTATGGAATGTAGCCATGTATGGAAGTGAAACATGGACAATAAATAGTTTAGACAAGAAGAGAATAGAAGCTTTCGAAATATGGTACTACAGAAGAATGCTGAAGATTAGATGGGTAGATCATGTAACTAATGAGGAGGTACTGAACAGAATTGGGAAGAAGAGGAATTTGTGGCACAACCTGACTAGAAGAAGGGATCGGTTGATAGGACACGTTCTGAGGCATCAAGGGATCGCCAATTTAGTACTGGAGAAAAGTGTAGAGAGTAAAAATCATAGAGGGAGACCAAGAAATGAATACACTAAGCAGATTCAGAAGGATGTAGACTGCAGTAGTTATTCAGAGATGAAAAGGCTTGCACAGGATAGAGTAGCATGGAGAGCTGCATCTCTGGACTGAAGACTACGACAACAACAACAACAAGATATATTGCAGGACACTTAACATTACCAAAATACAACAGTCTAGGTCTTGAAACGGGTATTTAATGTGTCCGGAAGCTTCATTATAGTGTACACACTGCACAACTATCGTTCAAAATCTATGTTAAAACCCTGAGTCGCAGTGTAAGAATGATGCAGGCAAAGGTTAACAATTGTCTTTAGCAGCACTGATTCAAGCTCTGTAGCATTGATAAGGTGCTGCTATCATAGAAATGCATGGACTGAAACTTGGAAGAAATCTAACAGTAAAGAATGTCGAACATGTAAATTTAGTTTCAGGGATGACAAACAAGATTCATTATGCTTTAAATGAATGATGGCAGTGCAAATCAAAGCGTATTCAAGGCCTGGTTTGAGTGCATTTTTCAAGACAATTTGGCCCCCTTCCCTTCCCATGTATACTTTTGCCTATGTCAGTTTTTGCTACTAACTGATGTGCACTGTATACAAATCTTGCACCTGGATACCCTTGGTGGCCCCAAGAAACCACGACTAACTGTGATACATCCTGTACAGAAATCTTCTGTGCCCCTAGCATCCTTCTTAACTTGGTGCCCCCAAGCAGTGACTTGTGTCACTTGGGCCTTAAACTGGCCCTTAGTATATTCTGCAGTAAAATTGTGCAGCATTGATTATCATGATTTTGATAAATCTCTTTACAAGGGACCATCTCCCTATCATAGAACAACTTTAAATACACAACCATGGGGATGTAGCCATGAAAAATCTGCTTCCATAGCTTGTATTACACGTTTATTGAAGTAGGCTGCTCCAAAACTGCCCCATCGAGCAAGGGTGCCCAAAGGCACCCACCAATAAACCTGCAGGTAGACACACACAGGGTAGGCAACCTGCCAGGTAGTCTTACTGCACTTTCATGCACTGCTCTATTGCGTGCAGCTTGATGCATGGCATCATATGCTTTATTAATACTTAACAGTTCTAAGTGAATATAGCTATAACAATGACTTTTTGAAATAGCCCATCCCTATTTCCCCTTTGTTGGAAAGAACAATTCTTATTTGTTGGAAAAGATGGATTGCCCTAGTACCTAGCTTACAGTAAGACGGTAATACAATGCGGACATACAATAGTCAGTGTCACTACGTGCTCCTTCATGCTGCGCGGTTTGATGAGCTGGACAGTGATGCATAGAAGCAATTCACTGCCGTAATGAAAAGTGAAGCACAGCAACAGGTAATTTTGATGCAGAAAAAAAAAAAAAAAATCATACTGTAGAGTACACATTCTGCATTTTCTTCAAATGCATCAGTTCCAGATATCACACGTGTTTCATTTAACTAATTTCACATCATTGTTGAGTAGGGATATTCAACTGATGTTGCATTACAAGCAAGCTACAAAGTTGCACATAAATTTGCAACAAGTAGCACACCATTTTCAATGGAGCACCTGTTAAAACCGTGTTTGCTGGCACTTACAGCGTGCTTAACACCAGGAGACTTAAGGAAATATAAAGCAGTTTGTCTCTCCAAGAAAACAATTTCTTGTCAGATCCGAGGTAACGGCACCTGTCCAGAAAAATCTACCGAAGGAGAAAGTTCTGACTTTTTGCTTATTACCAGCTTTGATGAAATAACTTATGTAACAAACTATGTGTGGCTTGTACAACCACAGGTCACGATATATTTGAGGTGGTGTGTGAATCCGTTGAAGACATGTTTGCGATGGGGGCAGGTTCTGTACTGTGACAATAGATGGAGCACTGCTGGTTGTTGGAAGTTTCCTGTATGAAAGAAAAACTCAAAACCAAATTTGAAAAAGATATATCAAGTATACACTGTTTGGCCACCAAGAATGCAGTAAACCACCAGAGCTGAGAAAGAAGCAAGGGAATGTCATTACAGGGAAGATACTTACTATCTCCTGGTACCTTTGTTTTATTTTTAAGCCATAGTTAGTTTATTTATTCATTCAATCACAAAACACATCGTATGGATGTCATCAATACTTCACACATTGCTACTTATATATAGTCCTACAACACAACACTAATACTTAGGCTGACTAATGATTTGCCCCTTTATTCTGACGCATGCCACATTTTGTGTAGTGCTTTCTTTCAAGATCAGCTATGCTAAGATAGAAAGCACTTTTACGTGGACAACCACACTGCATGCAGTTTATAGACACAAAACACATGAACATCAGTAAACATCAGAATTCTTCTACTATATCGTGTTCATCACAAGAAAAAACCTGATGTAAACATTATACCTTATATTCTGCATTTGCTTGAATCTCATTGGGTTTCATTTTATGTGGGCAGAAGCCAAGCTATATTCAGTACAGCCAAGTACAATCATAGGGATACATTTTATGCTGTGTTACAGGCATACAGACTGAGCAATAACGCGGAAAACTAAACAGCTTCACCGGCGCATTTAACTTTGACAGCAATGGCTAACCAGGGTCCAAATAACCTACAATGATGTGAACAGTTGCAGTTCAAACGTAAAAGGAGACACGCAGAGAAACTATAAAGCTTCAAATGTCATTTAATTTTTAAAGAGACTGGAATAATATTTGGCAAAACTCCAGGACTACTGCACACTTCTTAGGTGACCAAAGCATAAAATGCTCTTGTTCTCACCTAACGTAGTATTCTAATTACAAACCAACAGTGATGAAAATTCCTAACTTAAACACAGGGTAACTTTTCTGAGCGAGCTATATGTGATGCAAAAGCATACTGCAGGGATTTATTTCATTGTATTGTTGAATGCTAGTGCCACTGAAGGTATCAATTCAGCCAATCCTCTGGTAATCTCTTAGCTCCTTCCTTATCCACAACCGAGAAATACATTTCAGTTCTGGAATTGTCATCTGCTACATTGATAACCGGTCGACGACCAACTGAATTCACGAAGCCACCCAGGCACCACATTTTCTCCTCTTCTTTTATGACATACCGTTCTACACCCAGCCAGCATTCGGCAGTGATATGTGAAAAAGCTGTGTGCATTAGTTCCAGTACGTCTGGCGGCTTAAGATGATTGTTATTTCTCATGACCCATCCCTTAACTTGGTTCCAGTTATGTTGGGTTCAAATGGCAATGGTACAGTGGCAAATGTAAAAATGCAGCAGTTTTATCCTGTACTTGAAGCTGTGAAAATGATTCTTTTTCATGTTTCAATGGCACTTATCACTCTGGTTCATGTGAGACTACATCTGCGGTATAAAACTGACATAGTCCAAAATAAAAAGAGTATTTGGTTTTTCATTTTTGTCCTAAAAATTAAATTATGTTTTCTTAATTTAAACAACCTTACATAACACACTTTCATAAAATACCAATTATTACAGATTTATATTTGAAATGGAAACAGGCATTTCGCATGCAATATGTAATTAGAAATAAGAAGACTTGCATTTTTCATAAAAATCTGAAAGAGTGATCCATGATCTGCATCAGATTCCACTATACATTCGGCGTGTATTTGTACTTCACCTGTTTCAAATATAGTCCCAAGGAAAACTTCGAAGATGATTTTTTTCTGTAACGTTATGAAAAATGTTACGAACAACCTATTTCTCAGCATACTGTTAAGTTTTCCACACACGTGTTTCACTATGGAGCAGGAAGCACACTCAACAATTTTTAAATAAATAATCTATTACCAGCACAAGAACCACGGCACAACAGTACAGAGACGGTGACTGTACACATTTTTTAAACAATAACTACATAGCTAAAGTGTGATTAACAAAAACATTTATGGGTGTTAATGTCACATTGAAGATGGTGTAATTAGATGAATGACGAACACAAACTTCACTTAACAAAGGTTTATTCAGTACTTGCAAATACAACAGCATGGAGCGAACTGCCTACTGCCAGAACGCATACGGTGTATATACACAGTTACAGAACATTCTAGTAAAATGATTCTTGATGTTTGTGGATACTTCTAGAATGTCCTCGAACCGAATATACAAATTAAAATTTTACAGCTCAGGTGAGTTTTGAACTCTTAACCCTCCATGCAACAGTGTAGTATCATAATTGCTACACCACAGTGACGGTGCTACTCAGCTTTTTCTGTGACAATACATTAGAATATCCATACGTAAGTAGCACCTATTTCCAAGAGCGTAACAACACCAGTATCTGTGTGCTACATCTTCTGACCAATCATCATGTTTGTGCTTGTTTACATCATGTTTATTCTTACGATGAACAGAGTACTCAGTGCTTTCATCTCCATTCATTTGTGGTAGTTCGTTCAATTAAATTATGCCACCATGCCATTTTGAACATCCATTGAATGGCTTTGGTGTGTCACGCACATGACTCTAGAGAAGAGTGTGTGTGTGTGTGTGTGTGTGTGTGTGTGTGTGTGTGTGTGTGTGTGTGTGTATATATATATGTCTGCTTGTGTCTGTATGTAATTGCTACACCACAGTGACGGTGCTACTCAGCTTCTTCTGTGACAATACATTAGAATATCCATACGTAAGTAGCACCTATTTCCAAGAGCGTAACAACACCAGTATCTGTGTGCGAGTGTATACCTGTCCTTTTTTCCCCCTAAGGTAAGTCTTTCCGCTCCCGGGATTGGAATGACTCCTTACCCTCTCCCTTAAAACCCACTTCCTTTCGTCTTCCTCTCTCCTTCCCTCTTTCCTGATGAGGCAACAGTTTGTTGCGAAAGCTTGAATTTTGTGTGTTTGTTTGTGTGTCTATCGACCTGCCAGCGCTTTTGTTCGGTAAGTCACCTCATCTTTGTTTATACTGAGGAGGCAGCTCTGGGGCCCCACTTCACTGGCGTGGTTTTTCCGAATGTGTTCGTCCCTTTCGAATGGTTAGCAAGAAACATCATTTGCCACCACACAGTGGCAGTTCATGGGCTGAGCATGTCATGTGCCTCAACTTGCCAATGAGTTGCATTAACCAACCAGATTTGCATCAGCATATTACCTTGTGTCAATGTCGGCTCAGTTCAGCTTGTATGAAATGGAACTCAAATGTATTGTATTTCTGGCTTAATAGGAACTTGCTGGGTGTCAGCAGCATTCTGTTACAAATATTGGTTGGTTGGTTTGTGGGATTGAAGGGACCAGACTACTAGGACCATCGGTCCCTTTTTCCACGAACTTTAAGCACCTTCAAAGAATAAAAACAAATAATGGAGATGACGAGACGTCACAGGACAAGAAAGATACAGAGACCAGACAAAAGGAATTAAAATCCCATCAAGTGTGACAGTGGTTGGTCGACCATAGAAACAGAAAAGGAAAAGCCAACCACCAAGAAATGCACTAAAAACCCCAGTCTAAAATTGTAGGCCAAAGGCCAGACTCAACACAAAAATAGGACAAACACTTAGATCAAGCAATAAGAACCCCCCTGCACAAATAAAACTCAAAACTTAATTTGCCATCGCAAATCACCTGATAAAAGTGCAGGAAGCGTATTAGGCAGTGCAAACGTCTCCCTGAGCTGAGTTAAAAGCTGGCACTCCAATAAGATGTGGACCACCGTCAAAGCTGACCTGCAGCAACATAGAGGTGGGTCCTCATGGCGCAATAAATAGCTGTGTGTCATCCAGGTGTGGCCAATATGCAGCCAGCAGAGGACAACAAAGTCCTGGCGAGAGACCCGCAAGGAGGAGTGCCACGCACCAGTAGCCTCCTTGATGGCCCGAAGTTTGTCGGGTGAAGGAAGGGTGCGTCATTCTTCACCCCAGGTGTCAAGTACTTTCTGCCGCAAAACTGACCTGAGGCAACTCTCCGAAAGGCCAATCTCCAAGGCTGGTGCACCGACAGCCTGTACGGCCAGCGTGTCAACATGTTCATTTCCCAGGATGCCGACATGACCCGAGGTCCACACAAAGAACACAGAGCAGCCGCAATGGGCAAGAGTATGGAGGGACTCCTGGATAGGCATCACCAGACAAGAGCAAGGAAAACACCAGTCGATAGCTCATAAACTGCTCAGGGAGTCACTACAGATAACGAAGGTCTCAACTGAGCAGGAGCGGATATACTCCAAGGCACAAGTGATGGCGACCAGCTCGGCAGTGAAAACACTGCAGCCAGCCGGCAATGAGTGTTGTTCATAATGATCCCCTAAAGTAAGAGCATAACCGAAACGACCAGCAACCATCGAACCGTCAGTATAGACAACGTCAGAGCATTGAAACGCGGCAAGGATTGAAAGAAACCGGTGGCGGAGGGCCTCAGCAGGGACTGAGTCCTTCGGGCCCTGTGCCAAATTGAGCCGAAGGCATGGGCGGGGTACACACCACTGGGGTATACGCAGAGGTGCCCAGAAAAGATGTGGAAGACGGAAAACCTCAAGCCCAGAGAGAAGAGCTCTGACGTGAACCACAATTTTACATCCTGACCGGGGCCGCCGTTCCGGAAGATGGACGACCAACTGAGGGAACAGGAGACAATAATTAGGATGCCCGGGCAAGCTACAAACGAGTGTAGCATAAGCGGCCAGTAATCATTGGCGCCGGAACTGCAATGGGGGGACACCTGCCTCCACAAGTACGCTGTTAACAGGGCTTGTCTGCTAAGCTCCAGTGGTGAGTCTGATCCCACTGTGAAAGATGGGGTCCAGCTACTGCAATGCGGAAGGAGATGCCGAACCGTAAGCCAGGCTCCCATAATCTAGACAGGACTGAATTAACGCCTAGTAGAAGGGTAGAGCGATCGGCACCCCAGCTGGTGTGACTCTGGCAATGAAAACGTTAAGGTGCCACCAGCATATCTGTTTAAGCTGTCGAATATGAGGGAGCCAAGTCAACTGGGTGTCATAACCAATCCCAAAAACCGATGTTTCTCCGCCACAGCAAGAGGTTCGCCGTCAAGATAAAGCCGTGGCTCAGGGTGATCAGCGCGTCACCGGCAGAAACGCATAATGCAGGTCTTGACAGCCAAAAACAGGAAGTAATGCACTACAGCCCAAGACTGCGCCTTGCGGATAACGCCCTGCAGCTGCCGTTCAGCAGCTGCAATGACAGTGGAGCTAAAGTATAGGCATAAGTCGTCAGCGTACAAGGAAGCTGAGACAGATGTTCCCACCACTGCAGTGAGCCCATTAATTGCAATTAAAAAGAGGCAGACACTTAAGACAGATCCCTGCGGTACTGCATTCACCTGAACTCAGGAGGAACTATGGGAGGCCGCAACTTGCACATAGAAGGAACGAAGCGACAGAAAATTTTGTATGAAAATCGGGAGCGCACCCCAAAGACACCAACCATGAAGCATACACAGGATGTGATGTCACTTTGTCGTATCGTATGCCTTCCGCATGTTGAAAAAGACGGTGACCAGATGCTGATGGCAGGCAAAGGCCATACGGATGGCAGACTCTAGGCGCACCAGATTACCAGCGGCAGAGCGGTCCTTACGGAACACACCCTGAGACTGAGCCAGAAGGCCCCGAGACTCAAGCAGCCAACACAACCTCTGGCTCACCATGCGTTCAAGTAACTTGCAAAGAACATTGGTGAGGCTAATGGGGCAGTAGCTGTCCACCTCCAGTGGGTTCTTGCCAGGTTTCAACATGGGGATTACGATGCTTTCCCGCCATTGCAACGGGAACTCACCCTCAACCCAGATACGGTTGAATAGGTCTAGGAGGCGTCGCTGGCAGTCCACCAAGAGGTATTTGAGCATTTGGCAGTGGATGCGATCTGGCCCGGGAGCCATATCAGTGCAAGTGGCTAGAGCACTTTGGAATTCCCACTCACTGAACGGAACATTGTATGATTCAGGGTGGTGTGTGTGAAATGAAAGGCTCCAACATTCCAACCACTCTTTCCGGGAGCGGAAGGCCAGTGGGTAATTTGCAGAAGCGGAACTCTGAACAAAATGCTCCATTCAGTGAAAGCGCAGGTACCCTGACGGGGGTCCGACAATCAGAGTCACCTGATCTCAGCCCAAACCTGCGATGGAGAGGTACGGAGGCCAATGGTGGAGACATACCTTTCACACCACTCCTCCTTGTGTTGGTGAATGAGGTGGCAGGCTCGAACACGGAGCCATTTAAAGGCGATGAGGTGTGCCAATGAGGGATGCCGCCTGTGATGCTGGAGTGCCTGCCTGCAATCTTTAATCGCCTCAGCGATCTCGGGCAACCACCAAGCCACAGTCCTCCGCCAAGGGGACCCAGATGAACACGGAATGGCAGATTCTGCGGCAGTAGCGATGCCGGTGGTGACCGAGTGAACCACCACATCAATGGCGTCATTGGTAAGAGGCTCAATAGTGGCAATGGAGGTGAACAAGTCCTAGTCAGCCTTATTCATAGCCCATCTGCAGGGGTGCCCAGAAGACTGACGCTGTGACAGTGACCACTTTCCGATCTTTCTGTCACTATCACACAAGTCATCATGCACGCTGCATTGGAAAGATGGTAATAGGCTAGGGCCGCAGATCGAAAGGTCAATGGCCGAGTACATGCCATGCGCCACACTGAAATGTATGTAGGCACCAGTATTTAAAAGAGAAATATCGAGCTTTGACAATACTTGCTCAACAATGCTGCCTCGTCCTGTTGCCACTGATCCACCCTACAGAGGGTTATGGGCATTGAAGTCGCCCAGTAACAAAAAGGGTGGCGACAGTTGGTCTACCAGTGCAACCAGGACATACTGCGGGACATCACCATCCAGTGGCAGATAGAGACTGCAGACAGTTCCACCCGAACAGCAACAGCCCCTAAAGGTGTTTGTTGAGAGACAGACTCGCTGTAAAGAGAGTGAACGACGTAGATGCAGACACCACCAGATACCCTCTCATAAGCTGCCAAGTTCCTATAATAACCCCGATAACCACAGAGGGCGGGAGTTAGCATCGCCGGAAACCAAGTTTTCTGAAGAGCAATGCAGTGGAAAGGGTGAAGACTAAGAAGTTGTCGGAGCTCAGCAAGATGGTGGAAAAAACCGCTGCAGTTTCACTGAAGGATGACAATGTCCACAGCCGAGAAAGGCGTGAAGGGACCTAGGAGGCCGATTACGCTGCTGGGTCACCTGCTGCCACTGACAGTACCGACGGGAGTGACATCCATCATGTCTGAGGGACCAGTGAGATCTAGGTCCTCAGCGGACGCCAGAATCTCCACCGCGTCCTCAGATGCAGAGCTTGTAGGTAGCGGTAGAGTGGGTGCCACTGCAATTTCCTTGGTCTTAGGGGCTCTTTGATTTCTATTTCTCATGCTGTTCCTTTGGTTGCCCTTGCTGGGAGGGCTTCTTTGATTCAGTCTCTGGGACTGAAGAGGACTGCGAAGCCCTACAACCAGCTACCTGGGGCTTCTTCAGCCCCTGGTGGGTGTCTGGTTTGCCACTGGTAGGAATCTGGGAAGGGAGTGACCCAAGGGATCCCTTCCGAATGAGAGAAGTGGGGACTGGTGTCCACAATGGTTGAGCGGGTGCTGCTACCGAGGTAGCTGGTGCTGGAGCAACAGGAAGGGAAGTGCTCCCCCACCATCAAGGGGACAGGTGTGGTCCTTCGGCTCTGAGAGCTGACTGTATGTGGTGCAACAGATGGAGCTGTAACAGGAGTGACAGTGGCGAAATAAGATGATGTCATGCACACACAGTGAAGCCGTTCAAATTTCCGTTTAGCCTCAGTGTAGGTCAGTCGGTCTAGGGTCTTGTATTCCATTATTTTCCATTCCTTCTGTAGAATCTTAAAGTCCAGCGAGCAAGGGGGATGGTGCTCTCCACAGTTGACACAGGTGGGAGGCGGGGCACATGGAGTATTGGGATGGGGTGGACAACCACAATCGCAACATATGAGGCTGGAAGCACAGCGGGAAGACATATGGCTCAACTTCCAATACTTGAAGCACCGCATCGGGGGAGGGATATATGGCTTTACATCACAGCGGTAGACCATCACCTTCACCTTCTCGGGTAATGTGTCACCCTTGAAGACCAAGATGAAGGCACCGGTGGCAACCTAATTATCCCTCGGCCCCAGTGGACGCGCCAGATGAAATGGACACCTCGTCGCTCTAAGTTGGCGCGCAGCTCATCATCGGACTGTAAAAGAAGGTCCCTGTGGAAGATAATGCCCTGGACCATATTTAAGCTTTTATGGGGCATGATAGCAACAGAAACGTCCCCCAGCTTCTTACAAGCAAGTAATGCCCGTCACTGGGCAGAGGATGCTGTTTTTATCAAGACTGACCCGGACCACATTTTTGATAAGCCCTCCACCTTCCCGAACTTTTCCTCTAAATGCTCTACAAAGAACTGAGGCTTTATGGACAAAAAGGATTCCTTCCCCATCATCTCTCATACAGACTAGATACCTGGGCGAATACGTCTCACTGTCATTCATAGCCTATCATTCCTCCCATGGTGTGGCCAGGGAGGGGAACGATTTGGTGTCATACGTGTTTGCATTAAAGTGAGCCCTCTAACGCTTAGAGACTGCTGGTGGTTGGCCACAAGCAAGAGAAGACGTGCCACACTTCATTGCGTGTCATCCACCCTGATGCCACCTACTCCAACCAAGGGCCCTCCCCACAGGTGCCACCCAGAGGGGGGGGGGGAGGCAGGGGGGAGGCAGGGGGGAGGCAGGGGGGAGGCAGGGGGGAGGCAGGGGGGAGGCAGGGGGGAGGCAGGGGGGAGGCAGGGGGGAGGCAGGGGGGAGGCAGGGGGGAGGCAGGGGGGAGGCAGGGGGGAGGCAGGGGGGAGGCAGGGGGGAGGCAGGGGGGAGGCAGGGGGGAGGCAGGGGGGAGGCAGGGGGGAGGCAGGGGGGAGGCAGGGGGGAGGCAGGGGGGAGGCAGGGGGGAGGCAGGGGGGAGGGAGGGGGGAGGGAGGGGGGAGGGAGGGGGGAGGGAGGGGGGAGGGAGGGGGGAGGGAGGGGGGAGGGAGGGGGGAGGGAGGGGGGAGGGAGGGGGGAGGGAGGGGGGAGGGAGGGGGGAGGGAGGGGGGAGGGAGGGGGGAGGGAGGGGGGAGGGAGGGGGGAGGGAGGGGGGAGGGAGGGGGGGAGAGATGGGACAGGTCTCTTTGCTTTAATCTGTCAGTTAAGACTTTATGTGATTAACAAAAATGTTACTGAATATTGTTGCACACTTCTCAAACACCATTCCTAATTACCACCATAATATCAAAATTTTCAATAGATGCAATCTGTGTTCCAATTCAAAAAGTCAAAACAGTTCAACTACTGATATTTCCAATACTGAACCGAAAGAACATCTTGTACTTTAACAGAACTATCAGTTTAATAAGTCACAGCTGCGAAATACTAACGCGAATTCTTTAGAGACGAATGGAAAAACTGGTAGAATATGACCTCAGGGATGATCAGTTTGGATTCCGTAGAAATGTTGGAACATGTGAGGCAATACTGACCCTACGACTTACCTTAGAAGGAAGATTAAGGAAAGGCAAACCTACGTTTCTAGCATTTGTAGACTTAGAGAAAGCTTTTGACAATGTTGATTGGAATACTCTCTTTCAAATTCTGAAGGTGGCAGGGGTAAAATACAAGGAGCAAAAAGCTATTTACAGTTTGTACAGAAACCAGATGACAGTTATAAGAGTCGAGAGGCACGAAAGGGAAGCAGTGGTTGGGAAGGGAGTGAGGCAGGGTTGTAGCCTATCCCCGATATTATTCAATCTGTATATTGAGCAAGCAGTAAAGGAAACAAAAGAAACATTCGGAGTAGGAATTAAAATCCATGGAGAAGAAATAAAAACCTCGAGGTTTGCCGGTGACATTGTTATTCTGTCAGAGACAGCAAAGAACCTGGAAGAGCAGCTGAACGGAATGGACAGTGTCTTGAAAGGAGGATATAAGATGAACATCAACAAAAGCAAAACGAGGATAATGGAATGTAGTCGAATTAAATCGGGTGATGCTGAGGGAATTAGATTAGGAAATGAGACACTTAAAGTAGTAAAGGAGTTTTGCTATTTGGGGAGCAAAATAACTGATGATGGTCGAAGTAGAGAGGATATAAAATGTAGACTGGCAATGGCAAGAAAGCGTTTCTGAAGAAGAGAAATTTGTTAACATCGAGTACAGATTTAAGTGTCAGGAAGTCGTTTCTGAAAGTATTTGTATGGAGTGTAGCCATGTATGGAAGTGAAACATGGGCGATAAATAGTTTGGACAAGAAGAGAATAGAAGCTTTTGAAATGTGGTGCTACAGAAGAATGCTGAAGATTAGATGTATAGATCGCATAACTAAAGAGGAGGTATTGAATAGAATTGGGGAGAAGAGGAGTTTGTGGCACAACTTGACTAGAAGAAGGGATCAGTGGTAGGAATGCACTAAGCAGATTCAGAAGGATGTAGGCTGCAGTAGGTACTGGGAGATGAAGAAGCTTGCACAGGATAGAGTAGCATGGAGAGCTGCATCAAACCAGTCTCAGGACTGAAGACCACAACAACAACAACAACTCAGTAATAGTCACAACTTTCACCACCTGTCTTTCTATCGGAATTGGAATAATCTCATTCTTATCAAAGTCTGATGGCATGTTGCATGTCTGCATGGCAGGCTCTCCCAAGGACTTCAGTAAGTCTTCGTTACTGTTGTCTGCTCCAGGGGCCTTGTTTCCACTTAGGCCTTTCATGTCAAATTACTCTCTCAAAATCATCTGTCTCAATCTCAGCTTCTTATAGCTCCTCATCCTTTTCTATACTGCTACCCCATAGTATACCCTTCCTCTGTTCTGAGTCGCCCTCTAAATCCACAGATCCTTTCATCTCCGGGTCTGAGCGACATGCTCTTCGTTTTCAACAACCTTCCCTAACCTATTCCTCTCTCTTCCCCAAGGAAGGAGCTACGAGTTTCAAAAATTAGGTAATGAGTCACTTTTACTTTTCAATGTTTCTATGGACAGTTCGAAATTTCCACCTCCTGAAGAGAAGTGCTAGGCAGCAATGCTGTCTCAAATTTATTAAAATAAGTGGCTAATAATGATAGTACATAAGCTTCCTGTTGAGATACCTGCAGTATTTCTCAGAGGAAAACAGGATACTATTACCTTAACAATAACGGATTCCCCCCCTCAAATCCTGGTTTGGGGACACATATATAGCATAGTGCAAGGTCTAGGTAAGGTTGAAAGGTGATAATCTGGAGAATGCCACAGGTTTTAGTAACAGACTGCCTTACTTCGTAGTCTCATGTTTACATTTGTACCACACTTTTAACACACTTTTCATCATAAAAATTAAAATTGCAAGGTAAATCTGACCTACAAAAAGTAACTCACAAATCTGTTATTAGTATTTTGATATACAAGGTGTTACAAAAAGGTA